>NC_044032.1:234554749-234665093 GCF_901765095.1 Microcaecilia unicolor | reverse complement strand
TTCTATTAGAAATAGATATTGAGCTAAAGAAAGCTTTAACTACATTTGTAGAAAGAATAGTCAGTTTATTCAGATCTCTCTTAAATAAGCCATTAGTTAATTTTTAAAAGAAGTATTTTCCATTGTTGGTAATAAGATTATTCTGTGGTAAAAGACTTGAAGGAAATATTTTAATAGTTCCAAATTAATAATTTCCTTGCAGGTAAGCCTGTTTGAACTGTCCAGTAAAGAGACTGGAATAAAAAAAAACCCCACATGTAACATGGGACTCATTTTCAAAGCATTTAGACTAACAAAATTCCTAGGTTACAATATAACTTTGTAAGTCTAAGTGTTTTTAAAATGATAAGTGGCCTTTAGCTGAAATTAAGGGGTAAAAGAACCTGAACTGAATTTAACAAGCTAATGGTTTCAAAAGCCGCTCAGATCTTAGACATTAAGGAGTTCATTTTCAAAACAGATGGATGTTTCAAAACGCCCATAACAATGTTCATCTGCTAAAAATGTCCATTATCCTGGTTTTGGAAAGTCAGAATTTGGATGTTTCACACTGAAGTTCATTGAAATAGCAAGCGGATATGTTATTGTTGTGTTCTGGGCGGGACTAGGGAGGCCCAAAAGTAGGATGTCCAGCACAGATTTTTGAATGGGAAGAAACATCTATATCTAAAAAAGAAGGACATTTTTATCTAGACCTGTTTCAGTCATGTTCAAGTTACAAAACGTTGCTCTAATTGAGCAGCTGACCACTGGAGGGATTAAGGCATGACCCCCTCCTTAACTCCCCTCCCCTTGTAGTTGCTATTAAGGAGGTTTAATAGACAGGAGTGGAAGAGAACCTACCTAGTCCACTGTAAGCAAGAAAGCCAATCTCTGTTTCCACTCCCCTGCACAGCCGTCATTGCCATACACTCAAACCAAGCAAACCTATGAGCTGCTGCATTCACGACATTGTCCTTCTTTATTGTTGGTCCATCTCCAATAAGTCTAAAGTTGTTTCAGTGCCTTAAAAGGTGGGGGAGAAAAGAAATAACAATTGAATCAGGGCCGTGCCGATGCGGTAAGGGGGTAAGCACCGCAGGAGGGCACCCACCTCTGGAGGGCGCCGCCGCAGTGCTTACCCTTGCCCCGCGCCGCCGAGGCCTTTAAATCTTTTACTTGCAGTCGCAGCAGTGTCTGTGAAAACGGAGCGCTGCCGACGTCTCCCTTCCCTTGCACTCGTTGGTTCCCTCAGTGTCCCGCCTTCTTCTGACGTCAGAAGAAGGCAGACACTGAGGGAACCAAGAGCGCGAAGGGAAGGGAGACGTCGGCAGCGCTCCGCTTTCACAGACGCTGCTGCGACTGCAAGTAAAAGATTTAAAGGCCCCCAGGGCGCGCAGCGATCATCTTCACGGGGGGGGGGGGAGGGGCGTGTGCGGCGCCAACTGTTCTTCTGCGGGGGGGGGGGGGGGGCGCCAACAGTTCGTCTGGGGGGGGCGGCATAGACCCTTGGCACGGGCCTGAATTGAATATCACTAAAACAGCTTCAAAAATCATTGTAGCTAGTAGAAACAGTAACTATAAACTCTGTAGTTTGTGCTCATTTTTCTTCACTGTTCTTTTACACAATACAGATGGCCAGATTCCAGAGAGAATCTCCTGTTTCCTGATTGGTTCATCTTAACTGTTGTTGTAATCTGCTTTATGAAGCCTGGTGTTTATAAAGATGATGGAATATATTGAAATTAAATGGAAGTAGAATTAAACTCTCCTTTCATTGGGGCACATGTAATCACATCTTCATCTGTTTTGTGGAAGTTTACCTTTTAGATACACAAATGGATTATTCTGTTTTGAACATGTTTCAGGGGCAAGTGGTTTTATAAGCCAAAATAAAAATAAATTTTTGCTTCATGCAGATCTCTTTTGTTTAAACATAAATGGACTATAAGCCCCTAAGACAGCCAATTGGTTTTCATATTTTGTTCTTGTGATGACTTATACTGTGTCAAAACTGAAAACTCTTATCTCTATCTGGTTGATAATAAAAGGAGCTCATTGTGAACACTATCCACTCTAAAAGGTTGTTTGTGGCTGTACATGAGGAATTGTGATATTGAAAAAATAAGTGTATGTTTGTGTCCTCAGTCATGCATCCTAAATTTATATAATCCTTTCAAGAAATATAGTTGTTTAACTTATTAGTGGAACATAACCACAGAGACATGGTATAGTCACATTTTCAATATGGTAATACTAGGGCCCAGCTAAGGAACAGATTATTTTGAGCTAATCTTCACTGGACCAAACTTGCTTTCCTTGTGCCATCACTATCCAGCAGGTACACAGTGTCTTGAAAGGGGGAGGATAAAGGATTTTTTGTTTTACGTTTATATCACACATTATCCCAAGCTAAGTCAGATTCAATGTGGTTTACATTTGAAAATACAGTGAGACATAATAGAATTCAGTTTTATCATGGGAACAAATAGATGGATATGTCTGAAACATTTAACAAAGTTGAGATTAGCATATATACCCAACTGGGCATTTACCGTATTTTTCGGACTATAAGACGCACCTAGGTTTTAGAGGAGGGAAATAGGAAAAAAAATTTGCTTTTTCCCTCCTCTAAAACCTAGGTGCTCCGGTGCGTCTTGTCCGAATCCCTCCCTCCAAGTTCGGGATCGCCCTCAGGGTTACCTCCTCCCCCCTCCCCGGCCCTGTCACCACCTCTCCCCTTACTCATGCGATCTTCCCTGGTGGTCTAGTGACGTCGGGGCAGGAAAGAGCCCCCTCTTTCCTGCCCAGTGCGCTGCTCTCCATCCTCTTGTATGCATTGCTGCCTGACAGTCTTGGCGAGATTAAAAATGGCCGCCAAGAATTGAAGTCTCGGCGGCCATTTTGAATCTCACCGAGACCATCAGGCTGCATACAGGAGGATGGAGAGCAGCGCGCTGGGCAGGAAAGAGGGGGCTCTTTCCTGCCCCGACGTCACTAGACCACCAGGGAAGATCGTGTGAGTAGGGAGAAGTGGTGACAGGGCCAGGGGGGAGGGCGATCCTGAACTCGGAGGGAGGGAGGGAGGGCGGCCGGCCGGCCAGCCAGCCAGCCAAATCTCTACCTTCAGACTATAAGACGCACCCCCATTTTCCTCCCAAATTTTGGGGGAAAAAGTGCCTCTTATAGTCCGAAAAATACGGTAAACGTTTGTCCTTTAATGATACCACATGTTCAGAAATCATAGCCATATGTATAGGCAGTTATTCAAAGATTATCACATGCACACACCAGAACAGGCATCCATTACATTGCAAAAGTAAACAACAACTTCTACAGAGTAAAGCACTCTAAAACAAGTAAAGTCAGAAACACATAGCTTATACCTAATTGTTCAACCACCCTTAGGATTCACCTTTGGGTTTAAAAAGCAAACCATGTGTATGTAAGGTCTGGATAAACAAATTAAAACAATCAGTTTAAAGCAAATGTCCATATGTAATACGTGGTAGTAATAATGAAACAATGATGGACTATTCACATAGCAGGCAGCCTGAGCCAACAGATTTATTTTCCACTGAACATAATTAACTTTGTATGAACTTAGTGACTATAGTGTTGAACTGGACAATGTTGGCACATTTAGACTGACTCTGGACTACTGCATGAAGGTAGCTCTGCCCTCATTATTCAATATCTGTCTTTTAAATTATAGTAATAAAAATATCAAGTGCATTTTATAATATACTTCTGCAATCCACAAAATGAGAGGCCCGAGAGCTGGTCTCGGAGGGCCCAGTTAAACGCGGGCTGGGCCGTTCGAGCCAGCGCTAGGGCATGCTGGGAGGGAGAGGGGTCATGCAGGAGAGTGGCCAGCTCGGATTGGCTAAGTCAAAGGATGCAGTCGGGTCCTGGGGCAGGGCAGGCTTCTGATTGGCCGGGAAGAGGGGAAGGGGCGGGGGCTGGGCGAGGTCATAAAGGGAGGAGTGAGACGTCAGATACCAGGGTGCTGGCGATCCTCGGAGGCTGTTTCTCACCCACCTGCCCTCATGTGACAGGGGGGAGGGTGATGTGCTGTTGGGCGATGTATGTGTGTTTGTTTTTTCAGGTTGAGCAGGTGATGTTGCAGTGGCAAAAATAGAGGACAACGAAAACCCGACAAAAGATATGGCTCATGGGGGGGGGGGGGGGCTGAGCCAGAGCATCGAAGGCAGGTCGGGTGACCTGGGAGACAAGTGTGGAGGTCCACACAGAGTCGGCCCCTGCTGCGAGGGCAGGGCTTAGACGAGATTGCCGATTTGCTGGCAGGGCAATCGGCGGATGGGGGGGGGGGGGGGTCCAGGCTTATGGCATGGCTGGACCCACGTAGCTCGGGTGAAGGGGGGATGATAAGTTAACTAATTTGGAATTGTTAATAAAGTAAGCTGCGGCCTAAGTTTTCCCAATGATGGTTTCAAGTGAGTTATTACGGTGAAGGGAAGGGGGGGGGGGGAGATGGTGGTGAGACATGGTGGAGAACGGGTCCCAGCTCCAAGGTTTATAAAAAGAGCAAGTTCCCACATGCCATCTTTTTCTTTTGATCTAGGCACAGGGGAAAAAATAAATTAAAATGCTCCCAGGTTTCAACCTAATTCATGTTTAATGTGGGGTATAAATGTCATAAATAAATAGAAACTCTGAGTGTTGAGCACCTGATTCTCATAACATGATGTCTGTTTTAGTGGCCCTTTACCAGAAGAACAAAATCTCTGCATGAATATAACATGTGCTAGGGTGTCCCTATAACTAGCCCCTCCTAACGACACACTAATTACGATTTATAACAAATTACTACTCTACCTATTTATTTATTTATTTATTTATTTGTTACATTTGTATCCCACATTTTCCCACCTCTTTGAAAGCTCAATGTGGCTTACATATTACCGTTAACAGCGTTAGCCGATTCCGGTCTGAACAAATACATGGCATGAATGAATGGATACAGTGATATTGTGGTGGAATGAAGTAGATGTATGGTAGGTAGAATTGGGGGGGATCTTAGAGAGGGAGGGGAGGAAGGGTCAGGTAATGTTCATAACGATCTTTGGTTATTCCATTTCTTCTTCTGTGTACATCTGTATGCTGCACAAGCCAGCATGTTTGAAAATATAAGTGAGATTAAATACAAATGCTACCAACAATAAAGAGTGACAACGTGAATGCAACAGCTCATAGGTTTGCTTGCTTTGTTTTGAGAGTATGGCACTGACAGCTGTCTTGGGAAGGGGAAACTGAGACTGTCCTAATTGGTTTCAACATTTTGACATCACTTGGGGGCCCTTTTACCAAGCTGCGGGAAAAAGGGCCCTGCATGGCAGCGGGGGCCATCTTTCCCATGCGCCTGGGCCGTTTTTACTGTAGCCGATAAAAAAGCCCCCAGCATACATGGCCATGCGTTAAGAGAACTCTTACCGCATGGCAATGCAATGGGGTGCCCTTACTGCCACCCACTGAGGTGACAATAAGGGCTGCCACGCTAACCTGGTGGTAACCTGATTACCGCTTGGTTACCGCCATTTGGGGTTTTTCTTTCCCCCCAGAATTGGCGCACACTCGGGGCAGGACTACTGCCGGCGGCCCTGTTGGGCCGGTGGCGATCCCGAAAGAGCAAGCGGCCCCCTTAGTCTTCTGTCTATTAAACCTCCTTGGTTGCTATCCCCTTCCCTCTCCCCTGAAAGTGAAACTGGAAAGAAAACCAAGGCTCTATGTCAGCTGTAGGTATTACGGCCATTCTAAAGAAAATGACAAATAGATCAGATGTATAGCCTAGTGTTTAATACAGTGAACTATGAATCAAGGGACCAAGGTTCAAGTTCCACTACAACTCTTTTTTCTTTTTTTTAATAATTCTGAGCCTTCCAGAAACACCTAAATATATAAGACACCTGCAAACCTGAAGGCTACTGAAGTGGTATACATTCAAGTACAATAGGTATTTTTCAGGTCCTGGAAGAATCATGTTTACAAAACATTAAACAAAAAGAGTTCTAGTGGAGTTTCAAGCTGTGTCCCTTGGTTTCTCCTAGGACAAGCAGGATGCATCAGCCACATATAGATGATGTCATTTGACAGCTCCCATTGGACGGAAAAAGCTTTCCAATAGCTCAGAGAGTTTTTTTTATTTTTCAAGCCCTCTGAGCTTGTGTAGAGTTCCCCCCTCCCCTGTAGCTAGGAACACCCAGGTACTTCCCCTTCCTTCTCCAGTCTATGGTTTCCACCGTTCCCAATGGTCGTTTTTTTACTTTCCTCTCCACAATAACTACTGAAGATATCCAACTTACCTGATCATCATGCCGGAGAAAGACAAAGCCAGTTTCATGAGGTGTCGGGCTGCAGTAAGAAGATTAGCACCTTGAACCTACACCATTTGTGCGTCCGGTGCTTGGAGCCATCCCATGAAACACAGCCCTGCTTGCACTGTGTCCACATGTCTCCACACACGCGCAAGCAAAGGAAGTGTACCCTCTGGGACTATTTAAAGAGGAAGGGTAGACTGAGGCTATTGACCAGGTCTCTGATGTTGGTACATCCACCCAAACTGCTGAAGGTCGCACACCACATGCTGCAACCCTTCAATGCCCCATCACAGAGCAGCAAAACAGCACTCGCCTTCACCACTCCTCTGTTAAGTATTGCGACCCTCCCCGCTGCTCAAGGAAACAGCCACATTTCCTGCTGTGGCTAGGCAAGTCTCCCAGCACTACCCCCAGGCCTGGCAATCAGCTCGGCCGCTGTTGAACAGATTCCTAAGATTCTGGGCTGCACGAGCAGCACTGCTTCCACCAGAGGAACTTCCCCTCTTCAGGGCCTCGCTCCCGGCACGCACCCAGCCGCAACACCCCTCCTGGCTCTGCCCACTCCAGCCCCACATGAGGGACAGCTTCTGCAACCAATCCCAGATTGCCTCAGCACTGTCCCATTCAAATTGGGAGCACAGCACTCGAGGCTTGTCCTTCCCGGCTACACTGATGTCGGTGCTGACATCATGACCCTGACCACGCCCCCTGATTTTGCTCTGGATGTCCCTTCTGGGGAAGGAGTCCTGGGAAAGCACAGGAGACTGCACACCAAGCAGAGGAGGACAAAACAAGCAAACACCACAGCAAGAGCTACCAGCACAGCAGAGATGGACAAAAATCCTCTTCTCACTCTGCCTCCAGACAGAAACACCAAAGACAAGCACACCGAGAGGAATACAAGAGACACGGAAGTGCCACACAGCCGCAGGTACTTGGCTTCCAGCTCACCCTCACCTTCCCTACCAAGACCCTGGACTCCATCGGCAAGAGGACCTTCCAGGGCACCATGCTCAGCTCCTGTATTGCTGCCCACTAGTTCCAGAGGCTCCTTTATCATAAGACCATACTGAACAAGTTCAAGAATAACATCGAGTCCACCACCATGGCGGCCCTGGAACTCCCCTCACCCCTCATCTACAATCTAGAGGAATGCAGCAAACACCTCTTCAGATCAGCCTTCAATGGTTTCCAGACCTCTGCCCGAACCACTGGCACATCAATCCCTGCCCGCTGCCTCACATGGCTCCATGCATTGCCCTGCACGAGGACCTCCACAATCCACTGGCTGCTGCCCCCTGTATGGGAGAGAACCTATTCAATGACAAGGTCAAGGAAACGGTGGATGACATCAAGAACAACTGCACAACACTCCAAACCCTTGCCACAGATGGACTAGAAACAGCTGCTCCCTCCAGATGACATTACAAGGGTTACACTCGAAAACCACACCCACCCTCACGATGCAACTCTGCAGATCCAAGATGGCAACAAAACAGTCGTCACTGACACATTCTAAACACCTATTCACAAAAAAGATGACACAGGGACAGGGACAAACAATGACCACCCACAGGCCCCAACAGAACCAGATCCTTTGACCATACACCAATAGAACACATCCTGGTTGGCAGTCACATCAGATACTTTGTGAGTGCCTGGTCCCCAGATCACCTCTGACCAATGGGTCCTCAGCATCATCATATGGGGTTACCGCATCAAGTTCCGACACCCTCCACCAACCAGACCTCTGCGCCATACTAAGCCAGACCCTGATACACTACTCCTCATCTAGGTCTTTCTCCACATGCAGGAGGTAGAGCCTGTCCCACTACAAGAGATCAACAAGGGGGTTCTACTCCCACTATTTCCTCATCCCCAAAAAGGACAAGGGAAGCCGCCCGATCTTGGACTTCCGTAAGCTGAACACTACATTCACAAGGAATGCTTCCATATGCACTCCTTGGGAACTGTACTGCCTCTGATCCAGCCCAACGACTGGCTTACCACCCTGGACCTCCACAATGCAAACACACATATACCCATCACAGAGGAAATACCTCCGCTTCAAGTACAGGACAAACACTACCAGTACAAGGTCCTCCATTTGGACTTTCGACCGCACTGAGGGTGTTCACCAAATGCGTTGCGGTAGCGGCAGCACAGCTACGCTGACAGGGTACCTGTGTTTCCTGTACCTCGACAACTGGCTCATAGTGGGATGCTTGTCTCAGGAAACCCAGACCCTCGCTGCAGAGGACCATAACACTCCTTCACACCCTGTGCTTCCTCATCAACTTCCAAAATCCCTCTTGACACTGTCCCAGACTCTCAATTTCATTGACATCAGCAAAATCCTTTCTTCACCTCCTTGGTCACATAGCAGCTGCAGTTTATGAAATCCAACACACCAGGCTCCACATGCGACCACTTCAGAGGCAACTGCACCAGTATTGGAATCAGCACACACAGCCTCTCTCACCTCCAAATCCCAATTCTGCAATCCACCCACAGAGCACTGACCTGGTGGATATTGTGGACCAATGTCACCAGGGGCAAACCATTTATGGCACCACCCCACCAGATGACCATCACCACAGATGCCTTACACCATGGTAGGGGAGCACACCTCCTCCACCTTCGCATGGGGGTATGTGTCCATCAAGACTGCACACCTTCACATCAGTGTTCTAGAACTCAGGTCCATGGGCAGTGCCCTCAGGGCTTTCAGCCTATGGATTGTGGGCAAGACAGTCCTCCTTCAATGAAGAACCAAGTTGCCAACAAGGAGGGAGGTACAGGCTCACTCTTCAGAGAAGACTTCAGAATATGGAGATTTTCCATCAGCTGCCCCATACAAGCCTTGTATCTGCTGGGAGAGGAGAACATACTGGCCAACAATCTAAGCCACAAACTAGACCCATATGAATGGTCCATAAACCCCAAGACAGCCAGGGATCTATTTCACCAATGGGGAACCCCTGCCATCAACCACTTCACCATGGAGCATAATGCAGTGTCCCAACTTCTGCTCAAAATGACCCTCCCTGCAACACCTCTGCATGGATGCATTCTCACTCGAGTGGAGTCAAGATCTACTCTATGCCTACCCCCACAACACCACTGATTGCCAAAACCCTACTGAAGATCCTTGCAACAGAGCCTTAGTGATCATGTTCACCCCCTTCTGGCCTCGTCAACCCTGGTTCCCGTATCTCCAACATCTGGCTACTCGCCTACCTTGTTGCCTCCATGAAACAGCAAACCTCATCACCCAGGTCAGCGGGTCGACTCTTCACTATGACCTCCACACACTGGCACTGACCGCCTGGATGTTGAAAGGAGGAGACTCACACCTAACATCAAACAAGTCCTGCTAGCAGCCCGAAGACCATCTACAAGGCACGCCTACACCTTCAATGTAAACAGTTCCAGATATGGTGCTCCACCATTCAACTTGAACCCCTCTTTGCTCCATCCCGACCATCTTACAATACCTGTTGGCCATATCTGAGGGAGGCCTCAACCTGCATCCATCAAGGTACACTTAAGCACTATTGCAGCCTACCACAACCACATAGACAAAAAAAACAGTCTCTACCTGGTTGCTCGGTTCATGAAAGGCCTGACCAACTTACACCCCCCCAGTTAGACCACTGCTGCCTACTTGGACCTCAACACCGTACTACATCAGCTCAGCCTTTTCCCCTTTGAACTGCTGGAGAAAGCTGCCCTCAAGTTCCTAACTTGGAAAACCCTGTTCCTCACCACCATCACCTCGGCCAGATGCATCAGTGAGCTCCAAGCGCTGGTCGACCACCCACCCTACACAATACTCCTCCAAGACTGGACAGTGCTGAAAACTCAGCCTTCCACCTCAACCAATCCATCGTCCTTCCTGTACTCTACACCCCTCCCTCAATGACGCAACATAGCAGTGTCAGCAACACCCCCTGGACTGTATGAGGGCCCTCGGGACTTATCTCAACAGGACAAAGCAGATCAGGATTGGCTCCCAACTATTTGTGTATTACAACCCCAATAGGTCTGGCCTACCAGTTACCAAATGGGCCCTATCCAAATGATAGTACAATGCATCACGTTCACACTACAAAAGGGCTGGCCTACAGTCGCTGACGAGGGCTCACACACATCAACTACAGAACTTAGTCACCACTCCTGTGCACCTCCACGCAACAGCACTGGAGGCTTCTGCACCTGGTCTTCCATTCACACCTTTCCGTGACATTATTGCCTCGGCAGAGCCTTCCTTGCACCAACCTCCTTTGGTGGCACAGTACTACAAGCCGCACTAAGGACAGACCAGCACTCACCTCAGGGGTCACCAGACAGCAGCATGGACCTGGCAAAACGTCAGGGCCAAGAAGACACTGTCTAGAACTTGAACTTCCCACAGACGCACACTAAACCTTTTGCACCAAACGCACAGTTCCAGTTGCATTGGACGCCCTAGTTGTCATCATCCCACATAGGGTTTTAAAGCAGCCCGTCAGAAGTAACTCCTTCCTACCTGGTTATGTTCTAAGTTGTTGCACGTTGCTGCCAGTTATCCCCTTGTTGCAAGTTGTTGCACGTCATTCCTTGTTAGTCATACCTACCTGTTACAAAACAGGGGTGTTTACCACCCCAGGTTATTAGTATACAATAAAATGCTGCATGTGAACCAAGCACCAGGACGATTCCGAATTTTTATTTTTTCTAACACCGGCTGTCTTGGTCTACCACAGCTATTTGAGGGCTGCGCAACGGCAAGGTCACCACGACAGGGTCAAGCGCACCCCTTTGCTAAGGAGTCACCTATATGTGGCATATGCATGTGCATGTGGCTGATGCATCCTGCTTGACCTAGGAGAAATTATAGTTACTTACCTGTAATGTTGGTTCTCCATGGACAGCAAGATAAGTCAGTCACACAACCCACCCTCCTCCCCTTGCAGCAGATCCAGCACTAGCTATTGACAAAACTGGAGAAGGAAGGGGAAGTACCGGGGTGTTCCTAGCTATAGGGGAAGGGGGAACTCTACACATGCTCATAGGGTTTGAAAAAAAAAAAAACCCTCTCAGCTATTGGAGAGCTTTTTCCGTCCAATGGGAGCCGTTGGATGATGTCACCTATATGTGGTTGACATATCCTGCTGTCCACAGAGAACCCATGTTACAGGTAAGTAACTACTTTACAATCCACTGCACTAACCACTAGGCTACTCCTCTGTTCTGCATGGATGTTTCTGTGACCACATTTTTGAAACTGATGCCAGACAGACAGTCATGTCCCTGGGATTTTTATTTATTTTGTGGTTGTTGTCTTTCAAAAGTTGGATGTTCACCTTGGAAAATGGCTGTTCATTTCAGACATTTTCAATGCAAAAAATGTCCATATCACAACCATAACTGAACAGGAAATCTAGACATTTTTTCCTGTTTGTTTATAGCTGTAAGATGGCCAGTTTTTGGGGGGGCATTATGAGTAGGATGATTTTTTGGACTTAGACTTTGTTTTTGAAAATGCCCCTCCATACCTCACAGTTTTAGGGCCCTGTTTACTAAGCCGTGTTGTAGGTGCGCTAAAAATTAGAGCGCACTAACGATAGAAACACCCATTATATTCCTAGGGGTGTCTCTAGCATTAGTGCACGCTAAAAGGTTTGCGCACCTACAGCACGGCTTAGTAAACAGGGCCCTTAGTGAGAAAAACATTAGGTTCCTCTGCCTAATTTTCCTCAGAATGCCGAGTGAAAGTTTGTGTGAGAGCACTGCTGCAGCTGAAAAAACCATCAGAAGAAAAAGAAGATCCCCTTATGAGTTAGTATAGGGAAATAAAACAATTTAGCCTAGAAATAACTTACAGACATGGACTAAATATTGTACTTTGATTTTATTTAGATAAATACAGTTTTTGAAGTTATTTATCAGGCAGGAACACACTAGTAACATACACAAACGAAGGCAGATTTTCTCCATTTAGTTTTATTTAAAGATAGATTATTCATGGAAAAGATTCAAGATAAATCAAGACAGATGAAGCAAAGAACCAAGAAGCTTGAAGAACAACTATGTAAAGAAAGAAGAAAAGAGATTTTTTAAATAGTTTTGGACTGAGAAAAAGAACACAAAGACTTAGGGCCTGATATTCAGACCGCAGAGGTAACCCAGCTAACTCCCACAGTCGTTGGTCATTTTCGTAACCAACATTGAATATCCTGGTGTTTTTTTGGCTGGTTTAAATTTAACCGATATTCAACACTGGCTGATTAAGTTTAAACCAGCTAAATATATTCCTGCTATTTTGGCAGCCTTATATTGCCTGTTATATGTTTCAAATGCATAATTGATTTATAAGAAAATATTTTCAAGGAATACCTGAATTATTAACATTTTATATTTGTACTCCAATTATAAAGGAGTTCCCCTAAATTGTTGTCAGCCTTATATTGCCGCCAAACTTAGGGGTCCTTTTACTAAGCTGGGGGAAGAAGGACCTGTGGTAGCTGTTTTTTTCCTGCACGCCAGGGCCCTTTTTACACAGCAGGTAAAAAGTCTCCCCAAAAATGGCTATGTGGCAAGATAACTTTTACCATGTGGCCATGCAGCAGAGAGCACTTACCGTCACCCCTTGAGGTGGCAGTAAGGGCTCCTGCTGTAACTCAACAGTAACCAGGCAGCACACGGTGATGCCCAATTTCCACCAGGTTAGCACTGCACTAGAAAAAAACATTTTTTCCAGCGGAAAATGGCCCCTTAGCCACAATGCGCTAAATGTTAGCAAATAGCTGGTTATATCACGTGATATAACTAGTTATCTGCTGAGTGCTAACCGACAATATTCAGCGTGAGATACCAGCGATCCTCCGCTGAATATTGCCAGATAGCCAGTTAAGTGCCATTTAACCAACCAGGAGCATTCCTGGCCGGTTAAATGGTTTAAATATTGAGCCTGGGGGGGGGGGGGGGGTGTTAGTACTTACCTGTAGGTTCCACTTATAAGTCCTGAAATCCCGAAAGAAAGAAACAGAACATATTACACGTGGAGGGGCATTTTCGATATGACGTCTAAGTCTGACTTTGGACATTTTACAAAAAAACGTCCAAAATCTAAATAGGAAAGAAAAGTCATTTTCAAAAAAGAAAAATGCCCATCTTTTTTTTAATACAGTTTTGAACAAGGTTTTGAGATTTGGACGTTTTATTTTTTTGGTCCAATTTTGAAAAAAAAATGTCCAAGTGCAAAACGCACAAAATCATTGGGATATAGGGAGGAGCCAGCATTTTTAGTAGACTGGTCCCCCTGACATCCCAGGAAAGCAATAGGGCACCCTAGGGGGTACTGCAGTGGACTTCATAAAATGCTCCCAGGTACACATCTCACCATTGCTCTCTTACCTTGTCTGCTGAGCCCCCCAAAACCCACTACCCCCAACTGTACACCATTACCATAGCCCTTATGGGTGAAGGGGGCACCTATATGTGGGTACAGTGGGTTTATGGTGAGTTTTGGAGAGCTCACAGCTTCCTCCACAAGTGTAACAAGTAGGGAGAGGTAGGAGCCTGGGGCCACCTGTCTGCAGTGCACTGCACCCACTACTAGACTACCCCAGGGATCTGCATGCTGTTCTAATGGTCCTGAGTATAACATCTGAGGCTGGCATAAAGACTGGCAAGTAATGTTTTTCATCACGTTTTGGGGGGTGAGGAGGGGGGTTAGTGACCACTGGGGGACTAAGAGGAGGTCATCCCTGATTTCCTCCAGTGGTCATCTGGTTATTTTGGGTACCTTTTTGTGCCTTATTCATTATAAAAACAGGTCTAGTGCAAAATGTCTTAGTTTTAGTCCTGGACAGTTTTGTTTTGTTCCATTATGGCTGAAAAAACGCCTAAGTCTTAGGAACACCCAAGTCCCGGCCTGAACATGCCCCTGACATGCCCCTTTGAGATTTGCACGCACTTATGACAGACGTCATAGAAAAACATTTAAAAATAGGTTTGGAAAATACTGATTTGGACGTTTTTGTCAAAAAAAAACGTCCAAATGCTTCTTTATGCCGCTTTTTAGACATTTTTCTGTTTTGAAAATGAGCCAGAAGAGTCAAATTCTTTTCTTAGATATAATTGTAATAGTTTTAACATAAAAGAAATTCAGATATACTTGTCTATCAGCAGTCTTGCTATTGAAGTAATTTTCAAGTTGCAATTCTGGAATTCAAATTTCTATTTTAAAAGTTAGACAGATATTTATTGTTATAGTACTGGATCCAGTTATAGTTTAGTCAGGTTCCTAAATTTTATACTTTAGGGATTTTATAGTTAGCTTCATTTAAACAAATTTTTAAATTTTAAAAAATAAATTATTTGTTTAATAAAACACTTTTGCACTTTAAACTTAAGGTTTATGTTTACTTTAGCTTTAGATATTCACACACACAACTTGTAACATCACACTGATTCTCTTAATAATTTTAGCTTAAATTAGGTTAAATGTTCCTCTGGTTTGGAGAAAGGCCCATCCAGACGTGAAGCAGAGGATCGGGTCTGAGGTGAATTTGGCCGAAGTCTTGACTTCCAATTATAAGTAAGTTCCTGTGCTTACTATCTCAGTAAGGTGGGGTCATATTTCCTTTGATCTTTTTGGCAATATAACAGAAAGTAGGATCTTGCCATCAATATCTCTCAAGCACACCTGTGATTGGAGACACTAATATTCCTTCAAGCATCCTTCAATGAGGCTCATTTGCTCTTGGAACATCTTTGCCAAATGCCCAAGGATTTCAGGCCTTCTGGTCAATCTTGCAGCTTACTTCGGCCCTCTTCAGGTGCTCTGAGGCCTTTTCCCCAGTCTTGGAGATGTATTGGTCTTCTGACTCCCCTCCCCCTCTCCTCCCCCCCCCCCCTTTTTCATCTTCCTGCAAGCACATCATATACTTGTTTCTCCTGTTGAACTGTGAACACCCCTTCAGACTCAGAAAAGAAAGTAAAAATCTCCAGACTGCCTCTATACTATGGGAGACTGTACCCAAGACCACAGCGTGAGAGGGTCTATCCTTTGACCTATCTTCTATAGGTCTTAACCAAGCTGTCCATAATGGATCTTGTTCCTCTGGATAAGGAGGCTTTTCAAAAAGTCTCCAACTTGGTCCTCTTCCAGTGTTTTTCAGACCTTCCAGCCAATTTCAGTGCTGCTTTGGCCCTGTGCCCATGCTTTGGGACTTTCCTTCCACTTTCTGAATAATAAACTTTCTAGATAATAAACTTTCCATGGAACCACAGATAAAGTCACTAATTAAAAATTCATTCTATACTATGAGAAAGTTACAGACTATTCGTAAATATCTGCCAATAGAATTATTTTGACTGGTAGTGCAGTCTCTGATTCTTAGCAAACTGGATTATTGCAACATTGCCTGTTTAGGGTTGCCAAAATATTGGTTGAAGAAAATCCAGACTATCCAGAATGTTGCTGTTCGTTTAATCTTCTCGCTTAAGAAATCAGATAAATTACAGATTATTTTATTAAGCTTCATTGGCTTAAAGTTGAGGTAAGGATCATTTTTAAATTAGGATGTCTTTTGTGGAAGATAACCCAGGGTATAGTACTACAATATATGATTTCTTTGGTGCATTATTCTTTAACAGGACGATGTCATAATATTCACAAGCAGCTCCTATTTGCTTTTCCAAGCACCCGGGGTATCACTTCCAATAAACTTTCATCAGGTCTATTTGCATATCAAGTAGCTAAATTCTGTGATTTTTTTACCATCAAGTTTGAGGTTTTTTACCCAGTTATGGCCTGCTTAAAAAGTGGAAACAAATGAAATAAAATTATTTGGTATCCAAAAGCAACTGAAACAAAAATGTTTGGTATTACATCCATATGTTTAATCCCAATATAGTGAAAAAAAAAAACAAAATTAAAAAGATGAAAAAAGATTTACTTTTGAGATCATATACCTTCTCTAGCTTACATCCAGAGCTCTCAGCAAAAATTATGATTTTAAAACGACACAAATTTGAATGGCAGTTTTAAGCCTGTGCCTTAAAAGAACACACTTTTTCAGATCAAGAGATTTTTAATCCATAAAGTGAGTCTTCTGTTCTTGAGACACTAAGGAGCTCATTTTCGAAACAGAAAAACGTCCAAAAAGCGGCACAAAGTGGCAGATGGGCATTTTTCTTACAAAAATGTCCAAATTGAAGTTTTTGAAACACATCTTTAAGACATTTCTCTATACAGTTCATCTGCAGTGCATCCAAATCACAAGGGAGCATGTCATCAGCATGTCAGGGGCATGTTAGGGGTGGGATTTGGGCGTTCCCAGAACTTGGACATTTTTATGCCATAATGGAACACAGCAAAAACGTGCAGGGCTAAAAGTTGGATGTTTTGGTCTGGACCTGTTTCAAAGTTTCCAAGTTTATTAAATATTTACTACCCTACCTTATGGAAGTCGTCAGGGAGTTTACAATCTAAATAGGGAAAGAAAGGAAAAAAAACAAAAAAAATTGACAGACAAGACTTCATTGCACGTAGGATATGGCATAATAGGGTAGTAGGGGAAGAACTACAATCATGATAGGAAAGGGGGTGGGATAGAACAATAGGAGTACTATGCTACAAACAGCCAACTCTATCAAGACAGTCGAAGAAGGAGTTATTGATAGGCATCTGCAAATAGGTGAGTTTTACGTTCAGCTTTAAAATTCGATATAGGAGTCTCAGTGACGGGGAAGAGTATTCCAAAGACGAGATCCTGAACTGAAAAGATTGAGTCTATAATGTGGTTAACATAGTAGATGACGGCAGAAAAAGGACCTGCACGGTCCATCCAGTCTGCCCAACAAGATAAACTCATATGTGCTAGTTTTTTGTGTATACCTTACCTTGATTTGTACCTGTTTTTTTCAGGGCACAGACCGTATAAGTCCGCCCTGTACTATCCCCGCCTCCCAACCACCAGCCCCCGCCTCCCACCACCGGCTCTGGCACAGACCGTATAAGTCTACCCAGCACTATCCCCGCCTCCCAACCACCAGCCCTGGCACAGACCGTATAAGTCTGCCCAGCACTAGCCCCGCCTCCCAACCGTCAAATAAGTAAAAAATAAAATATTTTGTCCTCCACCTTTTAAGGCACTGCCTATCCAATGGCATTAGACTTTTTACAGTTGGACCACGTATAGGCAGTCCATTATTTCTAATAATCTTTTTGCTATTGTTTTCAATAGCATTTACTATTGTTTTGGGTGAGCCAGTATGGTGGCAATCTCCACATATACTGGATTCAGCCCTTATAATGCCATGTAAGGCAGACGGGCAAAGATAACAATCATAGAATGGAAACTAAAAGAAATGGAAATAAGACAAATAAAGTATACGGTAGCTAAGAATGTTTATTTGATTCTGCTGAGCAGATTTTAATGTTCTATTTGGATAATATGGAATTAGAAGTCACGAGAAATATAACGGTTCATTAGAGGATAGAGTTTTGAAAACCAATAACAAGATTTTAAAGACAATGTGATGTAGAATAGGTAACCAATGTACATCTTTAAGGTAAGATGTGATATGATCAAATTTCTTAATCTTAGTTATCAATGCTCTAAATGAACAGATGACCATTGGAAGGATTAAGACACGACCCCTCCTTACTCTTCCAGTAGTCACTGACCCTCCCCCACCACCAAAAACAGAAACAGTACATACCAGCCTCTATGGTAGTGTCATATGTTATGGCCAGTCCTATTAGAGCAGCAAGCAGGACCCTGGAGTTACCTAGTGGTCAGTGCAGCACACTGTAGAGAAGGGGACCCAGGCCCATATCCCACTCTAACTGGTACACTTGTGGTGGAAAGTGTGAGCACTCCAAAGCCCACCAAATCCTACTGTACCCACATATAGGTGACACCTGCATCATAATGACTATTGTATTGATGTACAGTTGGGTATAGTAGGTGTTTGGTGGGTTTTGAAAAGCTCACCATACAATATAAACGAGTAACAGTGAGATGTGTACCTGGGACCTTTTATGTGAAGTCCACTGCAGTGCCCACTAGGTTGCCCCACTGCTATGCTGGGATGTCTGTGTGGTCAGTCTACTAAGAATGCTGCCCCCCCCCCCCCCAATATGTCCCAATGGCTTATTTTTGTACATTTTTTTCTTTGGATGTTTTTTTTGTTTCCCAAAATGATCACAAAAGAAAAATGCATTGAGCATAAAATATCTATAAATGTCTAGGAAATGGCCATTTTTGAAACAAAAAGATAAATGTTATTCATGTTCGAAAATGGCCATGTTCGCCACTTGAATTTTGGATATTTTCATCAAAATGTCCAAAGTTGGCTTTAGATGTCATATTGAAAATGCAGAAAAGGAGAGGGGATCCACCCACCTTCCACAAAAGAAATCAAGGGAAACCAGCAAGGGTGGATGTGAGAATGTTCCGAATGACCAAAGCAAACACCTGAGTAAGAGATTTCAAAAGTTTATTGCCAAAGGTAAACTGATCAAAACAGACCCAACATGGGCCGTGTTTCAGCTAAAAAGCCTTCCTTAGGGGTCGTAAAAGTACAAATCAATCAGCTTCACAGAATCATAAGACATGTAGAACGATTGAGTTCTCAAAGTGATGATACAACTTAAGTGAAGAATCGCACATCTACCAGCATTGTAAGCCGTCAGAGCAGCATGAATATTGAAAATGCCCCTTTAAATCATGTAGTTTAAACAACATAAAACTTTCCTTCTACAGAGTTCAAAATGTTTTGGAAAAAAACAAGTGCTTTTGAAAATAAATAATACTCACAAGCTATTATTTTTACAGGACTGATTACAGCATTAAGCTGAATTAAAATCACCTGGTTCTTGATTCATTTAGCTCATACACCGGTAAGCAGCCTTTGTCACTAAAAGAAAAAGCACAGTACAATACACCTTGCCAAATATGCAGAATATTTCACCTGTCAGTCAATGATCAAAGAGTGAAATACTTAAAATCAAGGGAAAAGTGGAGCTTCACATCACAAAAGAAGAGGGGATTTGGGGGAAATGATAGATTATTACTAGTTCAGATATGTTAGGGAAAATTTCCATCTGTATTTTTTAATGTTTTCTAAAAGATAATTTAAAATTACCTGCTGAAACAAATACTGTTCAAGCTTTTGTAGCTGTAAGTGGAATAGAAATGAAAAAGGATCTTGGGCGGGGAGAGGGAGGGACTGGTTTAATGAGTTAAAAGGCTGATATGTTTGGATGAATATAAAAGAGGGAGACTTATCAAGAACCAGGCAGAGACAGAGGGAGGTTGAAGGAGCAGTTAGAAGTCGTTAGAATATTTTCAGCAATCCAGATCGGAGAGCACAAATCAAGGGCAGAACAGACGTGGTATTGCAAAGATGCTGAAGTTAGTATTGTGTCAAATGTGTATTGTGTTCTTCCTGGCTGAATTCCCAGGGGAGCTGTGTGATGCTGAGCAATGCCACGAAGTAGAAGCTTTTCTTGATGAAGTGGCAGCTATCTGTAATTTTGATCGCGACAAAAGGTTTACCATGGAGGATATTCCTTTTGAGGAGGGATTTGATCCTGAGGAGGCCAAGAGAAGTGGTAAGTGCAAACTCCATGAAGAAAGGTACCAAGATAGCAAAACGTGAGGCCCTTTTACTAAGCTGTGCTAAAAAGTGACCTGCGCTATGCCATACAGACATCACAAAGCAGTGGCGTAGCTATGTGGGGCCTGGCCCCCTGCCGTGACCCTCTTGAACCCCCCTGCTGCCACCAACCCTCCCCCGCCGTCGCCTCCTGCCCCGCCGCGTGACGGACCTTGTTTGCTGGCGGGGTCCCCAAACCCCGCCAGCCAAAGAGTCTGCTTCAGCGCCGGAGTTAGTAGACTCCAGCGCCTTCATTCAACGAAGTTCGTGTGAAGAAGATCAGCTGGTTTTGACGCCTTACGTCCTGCATGGGGCTACATGCACGGTGCAGGACATAAGGCGTCAAAACCAGCTGATCTTCTTCACACAAACTTTGTGAATGAAGGCGCTGGAGTCTACTAACTCCGGTGCTGAAGCAGACTCTTTGGCTGGCGGGGTTTGGGGACCTCTGCCAGCAAACAAGGTACCTCATGCGACGGTGGGGCGGGCGGCAACGGCGAGGGAGGGTTGGTGGTGGGAGGGGGGGGTCAAGAGGGTCGTCGTCATCGTCGGGGGGGTCCAAAACTGGCGGCAGTAGCGGTGCGCGCGGGGGGAGGGGGGGTCAACGGCAGGGGGAGGCGGCTAAATAGTGCCCCCCACCTCGGGCTCTGGTCCCCCCTCCTGGTGAGGTCTGGCTACGCCCCTGCCCAGAAGAGCAATGGGAACACCCTAGGTGACATCGTAGTGGACTTCACATAAAACGTCCCAGGTACACATCTCACAATTACCCCCCTTATATTGTATAGCAAGCCCTCCAAAACCCACCAAACTTATATTCTTCATAGGTCACAATTTTTTATTTTATTTTATTTTTGTTACATTTGTACCCCGCGCTTTCTCACTCATGGCAGGCTCAGTGCGGCTTACACAATCTGGTTTTCAAAAGAGATTCAGTACAAAAATTGTATTGGGAACCTTAGTTTTAAAAATTAGAACTATAATAAGTGAAGGGAACTGGATTATAGTAATATAATTTTATTTATCATCTGCATTTGACCTGGTAGATCATAAATTACTATTACAGACACTGAGTTGAATAGGTACAGCAGATAAGTTCTGAATTGGTTTGAAGATTTTTTGTCCTATAGCAATTATACAGTTAAAATGTCTGGAATATTATCCGATCCATGGAAGGTTTTATGAGGGGGTCCCACAGGTTCCCTACTGTCACCCATTTAGAAAATATTTTTTTTTTCATTTATTTATTTATTGGTATATTTCATTATTTCACCACAAACTGTGAATATGCAATCGGCATTACAAACAGGAAATACATATAATAATAAATCTAAAGGCCTATTCGTCCACAAAGTAAGAAACATTTGGTTCCAAGAATCAAGAAATATAATTAACAAGAGGTAAAAAAAAAACAACCAGTTGCTACCTCGGGTTAACGACCCTAGCCTGCTATTTATGGAAGGCATATAACATTCATATCTGCTCTAGCATCAAGAAATTCTTTTAACTGTTTAGGGTCCACAAATTGAAACTGTTTACCCTCTAGCAGTAAATTACATATACAAGGAAATCATAAAACAAAGTTTATTCCCAATGCCAACGCTCTAGGACGCTGTTCCAAAAAGGCTCTGCGTCTAGTCTGTGTAGGCTTTGAGAGATCTGGAAAAATACGGACCTTTGATCCCATAAACAGATTTTCTAAATGTCTTAAGGAAAGTCTTAATATAGCATTGCGATCAGGCTCCAAAACAAAAGTGACAAGCATAGTAGACCTCTGAGTGATAATGTCCAGTGAACTCTCGAGGAATGAAGTCAGATTCATTCCATCCCCCACCACTGGGAGGTTTCCATCACCCCCCTTTGGGTTCCAGATGTAATAGGCCCGTGTTATGGGGGGTAACGAATTCTTATCCATTCCAAGAATGTCCACCATATATTTCTTGACCATTTCAACAGGTGGAATTGAAGGAGACTTAGGGAAATTGAGAAACCTAAGGTTAAGTCTCCTAACCTGATTCTCCAAGTATTCCGTTCGTTTATGAAGAAAAATATTGTCCTTAACCAAAACAGTCTCTAAAGTTCCCATTTCTTGTAATTTGGTACTCATATTTTCCAATTTCGAGGACTGCTGCGCGGACGCCTGTGCTTGGAGTAGCGCAGCTTCAGAAAGGGTTTTTATATTGTCAGTATTTTCTTTTAATGTAGTTTGCATAGAGATTTGAATGGTATGTACCATGTCCCATAGTGACTCTAGTGTCACAATTGCTGGTATAACCACGCCACTAGCTCCAGGAGGGGATTGAGTTTGAGCACCAACTAGAGACAGTCTAGTAACAATGTCCTGGGGAAATACCTGTAGTGCTGATTGAATTAGTGCTTCTCTTGGTTGGGGTTCATTCTCTATCACTGCAGTCCTTCCCTCGAGCAGTTTGGGTTGAACTCCTACGTTCTCCGTCCTTGCATGGGCTGCCAGCAATTCCCTTCCGGGCTGAGGCGGAGCAATGCGCTCAACAGGGCTCAGGGAAGCCCCGTTGGCGCTCTCAATCGACGGCGACGCGTCGAGAGCTGCAGAAGGGGTCGAAGTTCCCCGAGGTCCCGGTAGCTGCATCGGGAACTGCAGAGTTGTCTGCCGCCACGCCAAAGGTGCCTCAGGAGCCGAGGAATGCTCCTTGACTTTCCCCCTCCGTTTCCCCATCGTAGAGGTGACAGAGGCAGCGAAAACAGCAAGAAAAAACGGAGTCACCTCAGCAGCAAACACAGGTGCGTCCGGTCAAAGCGCCATCTTGGAACCGGAATCTTCTAGAAAATATATTTTAATGTGATTATTGGGTAAAGAATTAACCACGGTAGGGATATTGCCTTAATGGTTCCATTTTCCCAGAATACATAAAAAAATGACATTTAAAATTACAAGGTTGTTTTGATATGGTAGAATATTTGGTACCTTCACATTTTTTGAAACTAGATAAACTTTGTATAGGCACATCACACCAAAACTTGTTCATTAGGGGGACTCATTTCCAGTCTGAATCATCACTGCAGATTTTAGGTGTCATACTTGATCCAATGTCGTACAAATTAACTTGATAATCAGAAAAATGTTTCTAATACTAAGACTATCCCCCCCCCCCCCCCCCCGTTTACAAAGCTGAGCTAGCAACTGCCACATGGCAATGCCGACACAGCCCGTTCAAAATGAGTGATATATGGAGTGGTGGTCATCGAGGGACAGCTCGTGTGTGCTGGGGAGGCATATTGAGGGCAGGGAGAAGTGCTGTGGGTGTTTGTGGGCTGGGGAAGGCAGAAAGAGAGAGAGAAATTGATGGGTTTCCATCCTGGAAAAACAGTTCACATGGAGTCTTAGTAATCAGAAGTTATTTTAAGCACTTGCAACTGAGAAGTGGCTCTAAGAATCACTGTTACTGAGGAGATTCTCCAGCAGCCATGTTGATAGGATCAATTTAAATTTTTAAAGAATCTTTTTGGGGGGCAGGGGAGAAGCTACTGTGGGAAGGAGGAGGGAAGACGGATTCAGAGAGGCTACTGCTGGGGGTGAAGACGTGATAAGGCTGCTGCTGGACTGGTAGGAAGGTGATAAATGAGTCTATCTCCGGTAAAAGGTGACAAAAAGTCACTAGAAACAAAAAAAAATGGGCTTTTAATGAATTCTGATAGAGCAAACAATTTGTAATACGCAATTTATAATACTGCCAAATGACAGATGAAATTTAATGTTGGGCAAATGCAAAGTGATGCACACTGGAAATAATAATCAGAATCATAGTTACCTGATGCTAGGGTCCATCTTGGGGGCTTTGCACCCTAGAAAAAGATCTAGGTGGTGTTGTAGACAATACACTGAAATCTTCTGCTCAGTGTGTGGTGGCAGCCAAAAAAAGCAAACATGATGCAAGGAATTATTAGGAAAGGGATAGTAAATAAGACCGAGAATACTATAATGCTTCTGTATCACTCCATTTTGTGACCTCATCTTGAACAGTTGTGTAGCAACAGGTGAGCACGGGAGGGCCTGGGTCCACCCTGTTTGGGCACAGGCCCACCCAGTTGAGGGTGCATCTTGACAGCACTGGTGGAACAAGCTGGGCTTCCACTGTCCTAAGTTGCTTTCTTCTAGTGGGGCACGGGCAGTAGCAGCGATTCTTATACGCTGCCTGCCACTAACCCAAAAGCCTCTCCTTTGCTGTAGCTTCCTGTTTCTCTGCCTGGGCAGGATGCAACAGAGGGGTGGTTTCCGTATTAGCGGCAGGCAGCATATAGGAATCGCTGCCGCTGCTGGGGACCTGCTGAAGCAAAGAGAGTTGTGGGGTGGGTGAGAAGGGAAGGAACGAAGAAGAGATGCTGTGGGGGATGAGAGAGGGAAGGAGAGTTTCTGCGAGGGGGGGTGAGAAAGGGAAGAAGAGTTGCTGTGGGGGTGGGGGGGTGAGATAGGGGAAGGAGAGGGAAGGAGAATTGCTGCCGGGGGGGGGGGAGGCAAAAGAGGGAAGGAGAGTTGCTACACAGGTGGGGCGAGAGTGGGAAGGAGAGTAGCTGCACAGAAGGAATGAGAGAGGGAAGGAGAGCTGTTGCACAGGAGGGGAAGAAGAAGAGTTGCTGCACAGGTGGGACAAGAGAGGGAAGGAGAATTGCTACAGAAATAGAGGTCATTGATGTGCTGCAACTTCATTTAATTTATACAAAACCCAATTAAGGCAAAAACAAAAACTTACCTTGTACTGCAACTTAATGAACCTCTTCTTGATGTACATTGACACACCGATGTTAAATACGATGGCAGGAACACTTCCGCTGTATACCCCAAATGTGAAACTCTTCTAAAAATCTTTTAAACAACTCCCTTATCTCCAACACAAGTTGTGTTTCACAAGAATTGCTTCATCAGGAAGATAAACATCTGATATTAAAAATCTACTATAATAAAAAGCACCTCCAACGTTCTGAAGCTGACTCCGTGGCAGTGAAGGGTTTGAAGGGTTTGTGCTGCCTGCTGTATCCATCTCCTGTCCTGACGCTTGCGTGCTTCCTGGTTCATCACAACCAGCAGTGACCAATCACTGGAAGGGAATGCTGCAGAGCTGCCAGGCAAAGGAACGCAACGTCACACGCATGAGGGTGTTGTCGTCCCTCCCTTCCTCCCTCCCTCCCTTCCAGTTCCAGGCCCCCTCCCTCCGAATTTTAAAAGTCATCTTCACTTAACAAGTCAGGTTTACGGCGGACGGCAGCAGCAGTAAAAGGCGTGCAGGCTCAGCCCTTCTCTCTCTCTCTCAGCTCTTGCAGAAACAGGAAATGAGGGCGGGACCAGAGCTGAGAGAGAGAGAAGGGCTGAGCCTACACGCCTTTTACCGCTGCTGATGGCCGCCGTAACCCTGACTTGGTAAGTGAAGATGACTTCTAAAATTCGGAGGGAAGGGTGCTGGACCTGGAAGGGAGGGACGATGACCCTGGAACTGGGAGGGGGGATCCTGGAACTGGTATGGAGGGAGGGAGGGGGACGACAACCCTGGAACTGGGAGAGGGGGATGACCCTGGAACTGGGAGGGAGGAAGGGGGGACCCTGGAACTGGGAGGGAGGGAGGGGGGCCCATGGCACACACTCTCATTCTCACACACACACACTCTCTCTCTCACAGACACACTCGCACCAAGTCTCACTCTCTCTCTGTCACACACACACACTCGCACATTCACACTCTCTCTCTCTCTCTCTCTCTCTCACACAGTCACTCTCACACACACACTCTCTCTCAAACATACACACTCCGAGGAAAACCTTGCTAGCGCCCGTTTCATTTGTGTCAGAAACGGGCCTTTTTTACTAGTAGAAAATAATAAACAAACATGCTATTTGAACAGCAAAAACAGCACACAATTATACATTTTTCCTCTTTTTTTTTTTATTTATGAATGCATCAAATAATGATCATCAAAAATTGTGCTTGAACGTTCAACGGAGTGAGAAGTTGAAGATCCCTCCCGAACCAAACTGGTCAAAAACTCCTTTACTTAAATAGGATACTTCTCAATATGTCACTCTGTACTTGGGAAGTCTTACTGGTGGAAGCAGGATTCATTGGTCTTATTGGCAGGTGCTAAGTCATAGGGGAAGCCATTCAACCTCGCAGTTTAAACCAAAAGGATGCATCATCTGCCATTGAAAAATCAATGGCTGTTCCTTGTTGTGCAAAATCCGTGCCACATTCCCCCCTCTAGGTAATTCCACATGTATAAGAGTTGCAAATCTAAAGTTCGACACACTATGTTGAGCTTTTCCCCAATGTTCTACCAGGGGCGCTTTCCTTTTATCCAATTGTATATTGCTCAGATGTTGAGCTATTCTATATTTTAACTTTTGGATAGTGTGTCCAATGTACAATTTATTGCAAGGACAAGTTATAACATATGCAATTTGTGCAGACTCACATGTGGTTTGAGATTGTAAATGAAATACATATCCCGAGATAGGGTGCTAGAATTGATGAATATGTAAAGAATATTTACAGTAAGTACAATGTCCACAACTGCTGTGGCTCCCAATATTATGATTTTTTTGTTATTATATCTGGAAACAATCTCTCCCAAATTATTTGCTCTTCATTATGCCACTATAGGATGTCATTGAAACTCTGAACTAAGGACATGCCAATATTTATGATTGATCTTCTTTACTTGTATCGCTTGAGTAAAAAATGGAATCACGCATACCAGAGGGGAAAATTTAGATTTTATATTTGGTCGTATCAGTAACTCCTGACTGGCATATAACGCTCTTTTAAAAGCCACTTTAATAATCTTTTTTTTAATTAAACTTTCACAAACTAAATCAAGAACATTTTTGATAGTGAAAAGATACAGAAAGAATTAGTAATATTAAACATCATATTACTCAAATTTACTACAGGTAATTTATAATCTATCTGATCTTTAGTCCACAATAGAGAGAGAGAATAAGGTACAATTCTAGGAAATATAAATTCTATTAACTAGGCTAAGCAAATAGAAGAGAAACTCGGACTATTAAATTAATTATGGAGTGGACAAAGATATTACAATAGGTTGCGTAATTGGAGCTGCAAAGGTCTTGGAGTCTAGAAAGGAAATTAAATGTGTAGGATCATAAAAAACATATTTTACCGAATTTACTTTCAATACACATTTACAAGGGAAATTCAACCAAAACAGTGTGTGACCCGAGGGTGAAGTTTAAGAAAACGTTGCCGTCGCTTTTGAGTTACTCTAGCAATATCTGGAAACACTCTAATATTATAATTCATAAAAAGTTCTTCTCTGTGCCAGAAAAAATGTTTTACTATCCAGTCTCAATCTGGTTGTAATACAAAAGTTACTATTAGAGTTGCTGGTTTGGAGCCCAGCTCATCCTCTTCAAGGAATTGTGTAAGGTTTAAATCATCAAACGAGACATCAGCTCCTTCAGCTATAGGTTGATTCGTATCTTTCTTAATAATCTTAAAAGGATATATTGTCTGAATAAAGCATGCACTCACTTCAGTAGCTTGTGACTTATATTCCTGCACTGATGAGCACAGTCTCCGCAACCGGAGAAATTGCCCAATCGGTATTCCTTCTTTCAAACATTTCGGATGATTGCTGAGAAAGTGAAGCAAAGAATCCCTATCATATTTTGACCTGTTGTACTAATTCAGTTTTGGTGTGTTTAATAATTACAGGCATAGAATAGGCATTTTTTGTCTGGAATCTGATGTGGTGTCCTTTTATAAAATCATCCCTAAGTGCACAGCCCACTACTACACAACTTATGTAACTACAAAGTCCATAGGTACCTTTTAATGGTAGACTTTGTACCAGCTGTCAAAGTGATAGCATGCACATAGTATAACTTGAAAAACTGTTGAAGGGGGGAATCCAGTTTCGGAGAGATCCAAGATGGCGATCGTGTGAGGGTGTGTTACACGCAAGCTCCCGAACACCAGACTCCGCTCCAGTAGCACTTACTTTCTTTCACCTGTGATAATGGTGAAAAGAAAGGGAAAAGTCGGGGCAAAAGCCACTGCGAGTCCTGGCGGTATTCCAGTGCTCTGGCAGCTGACTCTGGAATCGTTTGGTCTTTGTGCACCGGGCGCCCCGGACCTTGCCTTGGTTGGATCCCCAGGACAACAGGGGGATCTTAGCGTTGAGGCAATTTCTCTGAGTCCGCCTCAGCAAGCTGCGCCGCCGAGACCGAGCGGGGGAGCTAGGAATGATGGGAGAACCTCAGACGACCCCTGTTGAGGTTATCGGCGGCCCTATTGGTTTCTCAACCCCGGGAGGCGTGTCATCAGGAGAGAGGACGGGAGGTTTTGATTCCTCGTCCTCCCCCACCCAGGAGACCCCGCTCATGGATCTCGGTGTGAGGAGCAAACCTGCAGCTGTTACCCTTGAGGCCCTCTGGGAGGTGATTCAGACCATTAATTTGTCCCTACTACAATTAACTAATTCCTTTAACTCTGAAGTAAAGGATTTAAAAGCGTTTCAACAAATGATGGAATCGAAGGCTAAGGAACAAGAAGCAAAAAGTGAGTCAAACCTGAATGAAATAAAGAACTTACAAACTGCTGTTGCTAATATGGTAGCTGAGAAAGATTTGACACAGAGGAAAATTGAATTTTTTGATAATCAGCTCAGGCGTAACAACCTCACGAACCATATAAATTACAGGCTTCAAAATGGACTCTTTCCCACGGATAAAGGAAACATCCTACTCACCCCGCTGCCGAAAGATGCTAAAAAAAGCACAATGGACCTAACTAACTACCGACCAGTAGCATTGATTCCACTCATGACCAAACTTATGGAAGGCATAGTAACGAAACAACTTACTGAATACCTAAATAAACACTCAATTCTGCATGAATCTCAATCAGGATTTCGGTCGAACCACAGCACCGAAACTGTACTAGTATCCGCAATGAACTCATTCAAACAGACAATTGTGACTGGTAACAACATCCTCCTCCTGCAATTCAACATGTCCAGTGCCTTTGACATGGTTAATCATGATATACTAATACATATACTAGAATACTTTGGAGTAGGAGGCACAGTTCTCAAATGGTTCAAAGGATTCCTGACCACAAGATCATACCAAGTAACAACGAATGCGGACAGATCACCTCCATGGACACCTGAGTGCGGAGTCCCCCAGGGATCACCTCTCTCACCAACACTATTCAACTTAACGATGATACCGCTAGCCAAACTACTAGCCAATCAAAACTTTAACCCCTACATTTATGCAGATGACGTCACAATTTACATTCCATTCAAACATGATCTAAATGAAATCACTAATGAGATCAACCAAAGCCTCCAAATAATGCACACTTGGGCAGATACATTCCAACTAAAACTTAATGCAGAAAAAACACAATGTCTTGTTCTCACCTCGCAGCATAACACAAAAAACTTATCCACCATAAACACACCATACTGCTCTCTTCCTGTTTCACAAAACTTGAAAATTCTTGGAGTCACCTTAGATCGAAACCTCACTCTTGACAGCCACGTGAAAAACACAATGAAAAAGATGTTCTACACCATGTGGAAACTCAAAAGAATAAAATCATTCTTCCTGAGATACATCTTCCGCACCCTGATACAGTCAATGGTAATAAGTCATCTAGACTACTGCAATGCATTATATGCTGGATGCAAAGAACAGACAATCAAAAAACTCCAAACTGCCCAGAACACGGCCGCCAGACTCATATTTGGAAAAACTAAATATGAAAGTGCAAAACCCCTAAGAGAGAAACTTCACTGGCTCCCACTCAAGGAACGCATCGCGTTCAAGATCTGCACAATAGTACACAAAATCATTCACACAGACGCCCCAATCTACATGCTAAACCTCGTAGACCTACCTCCCAGAAACGCCACAAGATCATCCCGCAAATTTCTCAACCTGCACTACCCCAGCTGCAAAGGTCTTAAATACAAGCAGATGCATGCCACTACCTTCTCCTACATGAGCACGCAGATATGGAATGCATTACCTACAGACCTGAAAGCAATCAGCGAAACAACAGCCTTTCGAAAATCCCTGAAGACATTCTTCTTCAACAAGGCCTACAATGAGAACTTATAGCCTCACTAAATTAATCAATGAAAATATTTACCCTTCGAAAGCCTTGAAGACATTCTTCTTTTTCTGCTAGTCCCACAATCATAACCTATAGCCTTACTAAGTCACCCCACTAATCCCAATCAATTAAGAATGCCTACCTGCTACAACTATCCTAATCACTCTCTTCCTTCTTCTCTTACCTCTCCTAATCATTAGACATTAATAATTGTATCTGACATCCTGTAATGACAATGTTTCAAATCTATGTAAGCCACATTGAGCCTGCAAATAGGTGGGGGAATGTGGGATACAAATGCAATAAATAAATAAATAAATAAATTCTCTATCTCTAAACTCTGTTACCACATTCTCCGGCAATGAGTTCCAGAGCCTTCTTTGTGCTCTGTTTTCCTTGTTTATATATGCATAATTATGCAAATGTTAAATATATTTTTATGTCCCCATTCAGTTGAAAAATGTCCTGGATAATACGTTTTCTCTTTGTTCTATTTCTAAGGTGCTGGGTGGAGGAGAGAGAGAATTTGTTTTGTTTTGAGCCTATTAGCTTCAGCTTTTATTTTCCTTGACAAATCTTTTTATTTTCCCTTTGATTGAAGATCTCGCCTTATTTCTGCAGAATTCTCCCCATTTATTGGATGTCTTAGCAGACTATTTTGCTGTTGTTGTTGTTGTATTTTACTTTTGTTTATCTTGTTTTCTTTTGCTGAACGTTACTGAAAAAGGTCTGTGTATTTCTTCCATGACGACAAGTATCTAGAAATGTAATGTTAAAATTCATACAAATAATATTTTTTAAAATGACAATGATATTTGGAAAAACTTTTCACAACTTGGTGCCAAGATGTAGGTGCCACAATGGGGCATAGCTAGTGCCAATTTTACAATATGAAGGTGCTGCTATTTTATAAAGTGAGTCACATTTGACCCCAAATTCTATATATCATGCATTAATTTCCGCAAGGAAATTGAAGCGTATTCTACAACAATGCACGTAACTTAATTGGTTAACTAACTAATCAGCGCTGTTAATCAATTAAGTTGTTATAGAATACGTTTCAGTTTTGCATGGATTTTTAGGCGCCATGTATAAAGTCCAGGGGAAAATGTCTTTAACATACACACTAAAATTTATTGTTATAGAACAGATATATCAAAAATTCCAATACTTAAGAGCAGCAAATCATTCAGCTTTTCAAGAGATGCCTAATGATCATGTATGAGAGAGGTTTACATGCAATGGAGGTGGTGAACATCCATATCTATCTCATGCATAATTTATTAACGATATCCTGAAAACCTAACTGGTTGTGGTCCTCGAGTTTGAGACCTGGGCAAATCACTTTGCTGATTCTTTCAGAAATGCACATTATTAACTATGAGGGACATTTTAGAAAAAAACATCCAAGTCAGAATGGAGACATCCTGCCCATAACATCCAAAAAAAAAAAAAAAAAGTCCATCTCACAACTATTATCAAATAGGAAATATGTCCAGATTTCCTGTTTGAAAATACGTGAGAAGGCCGCCTTACAGAGACGTCCATCCTCAAAAAACATTTTACAGACTGAAACCTTTAGATTACAAATGGTTGAAAACAAGACACTGGGACAACTGGCAGCAATCTTAGAAAATTGCCACACAGACATATTTGCAAAACAGATGAGTAGTCTAGTAGTTAGTACAGTGGACTGTAAGCTGAGTGACAGGTTCATGTCCCAGTGTAACTTTTTTTTTTTTGAAATGTGATCCATCCAGGGCCTGAAAAATAATTAATGTACCTGGATGTACACTTCTTCAATAGCTTTTAGACTTGCAGGTGTCTGTTTTTCTTGTTCCTGGAGGGGGCCCCAGGAAAAAAAATGAATACAGATACAATACAATTTGAAATTGTGTCCCTTGATTTACTGTCCACTCTAGTGACCACCAGAATACTCCTCTGACCTGCTTGCTGCTTTCTTTAGAACAGCCATAATACCTGTAGCTGACATAGGGGCCCTTTTTCAAAGGAGCGGGAGGGCTAACGCATGGGTAGCATGTGCCAAATCAGCACTACTGCTGGGGTAGTGCGTGTGCCTGGTGGTAATACTGAGTTTGGCGCATTCCAAATCCCACGGTAGAAAATATTTTTCTATTTTCTGTCGATGGGACGTTCCCGTTGGTAATCGGAAGCATGGCCACATTGGCATGCACTGTATGGTTACCACGTGGGTAGCGAGTGAGCCCTTACCGCTAAGTCAATGACTGGCAGTAAGGACTAAGGCAGTAAATAGGTGTGCACTAGTTTTAATTTTTGTACACACCCATTTCCCGTCCCATTAAAAAAATGAGGTCCTTTTACAAAGCCGCGGTAAAAAGTGTGTGAGCGAGGGTGTCTTTTGGGCGCACGCTGGGCCACCTTTTACCGTGACTGGGAAAAAGACCTCATAGAGTCTAGTTTTCCTTTAGAGTTTCACTTTCAGTGGTGAGGGAGGGGGACAGCAACCAACGGAGGATTAAGGAGATGTCATGCATTAATCCCTCCAGTGATCAGCAGTAAGCCAGTTGCTGTACACCAACCTTTTAGTAAAATGGCCTCTAAGAACATAACTGAGAGAACATGCATGTGGGCAAAACATGGATGAGCCATAGGCGTGTCACCGAATGACATGCACAACTTGTACTCTGGATGTGACTGAAACAGGTCTAACTTAGGTCAACCTTCTTTTTAGGCTTTGCCATTTTTTCCCATCTGTTAGTCACTGTTGGATATCCTGATTTTGGGTCCTCTCTAGTACCACCCACAAAATGCCCACAATTCACCCCCTTGCTAATTAGACAAACTGCAGTGTGAAACGTCCAAGTTCTGACTTTCCAGAATCAGGATATGGATGTTTTTTTTAGCAGATGGATGTTTTTTTAAGGCATTTTGAGACATCCATTTGCCTTGAAAATGAACACCTATGCACATTATATTCTCACATTCTCTCTTCACATTTTGTTTCTTTTCTGTGCTCACATTATCTTTTTAAAATCAATCAACAGACTATGCTGAGGAATATGAAGAAGTACAACGGGAAATAAGAGCCATTTTATCCAGCGACTCAGAAACACATCTTGAAAGGAAACGGCAAGTGATGGATTGCTGCATAAGAGGCTGTGATGAAGAAACGCTCAAATCTTTTTGCACATATCCAGAGTAAATCTTGTAGTAAATAATTATCGCCTACTTCATCTATTCCACCCATTTCCACCTCCTACTAATTAAATGTTTGTACTTCTCTTAAATTCTGTACATATTTATTTAAGGTCATTTTTAAAAGGGATCAAATTGAGCTACCCAGGTTTTATGTTCTTCATGAAGACTGTTGAGAAAGTAGCAGTTGCTGCTATAATTTCTTTTCAATAGTCCATCAATAAAAATCTATTCTTTGGACCTATTAGGAAGGAGAAATTTTTATTCTTGTATTATTACTATTACTACTACTATTTAACATTTCTAAAGCGCTACCAGGGTTACGCAGCGCTGTACAATCTAACAAAGAAGGACAGTCCCTGCTCAAAGGAGCTTACAATCTAAAGGACAAAAAGTGCAGTCAATCAAAGTTCTAATTATCATTGAGTATACCAAGAATTTATATATTTATTTATTTTATTTATTTGTTACATTTGTATCCCACATTTTCCCACCTATTTGCAGGCTCAATGTGGCTTACATAGTACCGTAAAGGCGTTCGTCTAGACCGGTAGAAACAAATACAAGGTGATATAGTGGTTGAATAATGGTACATGTGTTTTAGGTACAATGGGATCGAGGGGAGGAAGGTTATATATTGTCCATTACGAGCTTTGGTGTTACAACAGAAACAGAATAGCAATACAATACAATAGCAACAGAAGCTCTGAGTCCCACCAATCTTGAGGATTATAGTGCCACTGGATCCTTTTTGTAGTTATTTGATATTGCAAGTGGTCTACTTTTAACGCCTAATGTTGGAAATGAGTTTTGTCCCTTACTCACTTTGGTGCCTATAGAAGTTCATGGTATAGTAATATCTGATGTGACCCACAAGGTTCTGTTGATCTTCAGAGTGTGCCAGCTGGAAAAAAAACAAACAAAGCTACACCTTCTGTCTGCCTCTCCTGCAACTGGTTTCGGTGGCATCTTCAAACTCTTGAACTCTAAAGGAAGCAGCTGAGTCACCCAACACAGAAATTGTGTCAAAATGTCAGTTCATGGCATCCAAGACTGTAAGAAAAGGGAAAAAGAAACATGAAAAGGGGCTAAGATCAATGCAAGATCAGACCTAGAGGGTAGAAAGAGGAACATGCTAGCTGTGCATGAGGTGCTGAAGAAAGGAAGAAAATGAGGTAAAAGACGAGTAACACAACTGTTGGGATTGGAGGAGGGATTGATGGGAAAGGGGTGGACATACATAGGAAGTGGACTGTACAGAAGCAGAGATTAGGAGAGGGACAAGGAAGTGATAATATTGGGAGTGGAAAATTAAAGGGTAAACAATACAAAATATAAGGAAAGAGATGGGAAAATATGAAAGAGTCAGAGGTAGAAAAAAGCGGGAGAGAAAAGCAGAAAGAAAATAGCAGAGAAAGATCAGACAGAAGAAAGTACTGGGACACAAAACATACATATTTGTAAAAATATTTTATTTATATCAGAAAATCAGAACTAAATGCAATAAACTGACTGACAAAATTAGACATTTTGTTATGAGTTTTATAACATGAAGTAAGGCACTTTATTATTTTGCCATCATTTGGCATGTGTAAGATTGCAGAGAAGGGTGTGAAAAACAAGAGGAACACTGTCTGTGATTGCCAGTCCCTGAAACGCAGGATAAAGTATCAGGTAGAAGCACTATAACATCAGACCAGATAAGATGCAGTTTTCCAGATTGGAGCAATCAATACTCTCACACAGGGCCTCATTTATGATAACATATTATTTAATAGAGAGCCCCATTATTCTCAGTGGATCCTATTCGCTAACTAAGGGGTCTATTTACTAAAGATTTTCTCATATTTTAATGGGAATTTAATAAACTAGGTGCCTATATTTATGTGCTCTTTGCATATATAAATGTATAGAATACTAACAATTGCATACGTACATATAAAGTTACCTGAAAAAAACGCCAGCAGGGTATCTAAATGCTATTCTATAATGGCACATGCAAGTAGCATAGCATGTACATGAAAGAGGATTTGTACCTGGGTGGAGCATGAGTGGGATATGGGTAGAACTCCCACTGATATGCATAACTTAGGGTGAACTGTAATACACACTTCCTTGCATATTTACATGCCTGCAGATACTCCAGCATTATGGCTTGTATAACTGCCGACACATAAATGTAAGACACACCAATACCAGGTTACGCTAGTGTTCTGTAATAGAATCTGGGCACCCAGATGACATTATAGAAGAGGCTCCTACTGTACATCCTATATGGAGATACCCATTTATAGAATTGTTCCCTTTGTGTCTATCAGAAAATTCTTAGTAAATAGGTCCCTTACTATATAATTTACATTGACACATTGAGACATAAAGAGGGGCATAATCGAATGGCACCGGTCAAATAGATGGCCGGTCATCTTCAGGGCCGACTCCGCAAGGGGGCGGAGCCAACCGTATTTTCGAAATACGGTTGGAGCCGGCTAAATTGATCGCCGGGTTTAGAGGAGATGGCCGGCTTCGTTTTTCAGCCATAATGGAAACTGGGCCCGGCCATCTCAAACCCGGCGAAATGCAAAGCATTTGGTCGTGGGAAGAGCCAGCATTTGTACTGCACTGGCCCCCCTCACAAGCCAGGGCACCAACCGGGCACCCTAGGGGGCACTTCTAAAAATTAAAAATAAAAATAGCTCCCAGGTGCATAGCTCCCTTACCTTGGGTACTGAGCCCCCCAAATCCCCCAAAACCCCACTCCCCACAGCTCTACACCATTACCATAGCCCTAAGGGGTGAAGGGGGGCACTTACATGAGGGTACAGTGGGTTTTGGGGGGGACGTTGGAGGGCTCAATATTAACCACCACAAGTGGAACCGGTAGGAGGGGATGGGCCTGGGTCCACCTGCCTGAAGTGCACTGCACCTACTAAATACTGCTCCAGGGACCTGCATACTGCTGTCAGGGAGCTGGGTATGACATTTCAGGCTGGCATACAGGCTCGCAAAGAACTTTTTTTTTTATTTTTTTTGGGTAGGAGGGGGCTGATGACCACTGGGGGAGTAAGGTGAGGTCATCCCCGTTTTCCTCCAGTGGTCATCTGGTCAATTGGGGCACTTTTTTGTGACTTAGACCTAAAAATAAATGGACCAAGTGCAGCTGGCGAAATGCTTGTCTGAGCTGGCCATCTTTTTTCCATTATGGGGTGAAGCCGGCTATCTCATAACCACGCTCCTGCCCCTGCCCCTGCCCCTGCCCCGCCCCCACTCCACCCTGTCCCACCTTCTGTACTCTCCCTTGAAGGTTGGCCGGCTCCTCGACGAAATGCAGTTGGGGCCGGCTAAAATTGGCTTACGATTATACCGATTTGGCCGGGATCAGGAGATCACCGGCCATCTCCAAATTTGTGTTGGAAGATGGCCAGCGATCTCTTTTGAAAATAAGCTCAATAGTCTACAGTTTGCTATTCATAATTCCATTGAATTAGAACAAATATAGTAAAATATAAAAGGTTTTGAAAAGAGTTAATATGCTTTATTGAAACATGAAAAATTAGTGGAATTGGTGGGCATAATGCAGTGCTATAAATGTGGGGTAGCAGTTTTAAGAGAGACTTTCTGGAGGCTTTGGTGCTACCTTGAATGCAACTCTTTGGTCTTAGGATGGAGATGACTCAACTGAACTATGACCTAGCTAGAATTAAAGAAGCGTCATCCCACATTCATAGTATACCAAGACAGCTACGTCTTCTACATAAGACCCCCAAAATGAGGAGTAGATTAATTATTGCTATTGTTATTCAGTAGCCCCATTTTATTTTACTCAAACCGTCCGTACATATTGTCCGCAACGATCATTGCGCTCAGAAAGTGCAGTGCACTTATCTTTGGACACAGTAGCAAAAGTTTGTTATGCTGATACGAACTTATCTGCCGTCCCCATTACTGGGGTTTGTTTATGGAACGCCCTTCCTGGAAAACTTATGCAGCAATGTAGTTCAGTTCAAGAAATTGCTAAAAACATGGTTATTTGTTGAAGCTTTATGTAGGAGCAATCTGTGTTTATTTTTTTAATGAAGAGCAGTACTTGTAGTTTATAGTTGGTTTGTGATATGTGGTATGTTGTGATTGTTTTTAAATTTTGTTTTTTATTATGTATGTTCGATTTGTAAACCACCTAGGTTATAGGCGATATATAATTTTTTTAACTAAATAAATAAAATAGTTGGGTGAGGTAAAACATGGGCTGTGAATCAGAATCATAAGCCTAGATATTAAAGGAGGAATTCAAGCAATTAGGGAAGCAACAATAGCATTTTTGGAGGTATTACCTATTTATGATAAGGGGAAAGACAGTAGATAGAGGTAAAGCCACCAGCACAGTTGTAGTCAAGTAAAAAGAAAATGTAGTCGGTCACAAGAAGCAGATTAAGTATAGGAGAAGTAATATTTATAAAAGGACCTGATATGGCCCATGTTTCAGCAAAGTACCTGCTTCAGGGGTCACAAACAAATATCTTAATTGATATGTTCCCAGAATATGCTAGCAACAAAATCTGTTCAATAATTAAACAACAGAAACCAAGGTATACTGTCCACAATCACAGTCACATAGTGAGCAACATATATAGTAGTTTTTTTTGGACTTCCAGAAGACTGAGGTACTACACAAAAGAATAAATGCCTGTAGTGTACAGATGGCCTACATCTGTCTTGGAAAAGAACCATGATTTTAAGTGTAACTCCAGACATACCTCTGGCTCAGCTCCTCACCACGGGGTCACGCCTTCATCTCGGGAGCCGGGAGTCACATAAATGATTCTCACCTGGACACACAGCTTCCACTGGCTGCATCACTCGAACTGGGTGCAGGCTGGGGCCAGGCTAAATCCCAGTAGGCCGAGGTACTGTCTGTGAGCACTCACTCAATAATTAGTCAACAGTCTCATCTGCAAAAACTTCAACTTGCTTTACTAACAGTAACTTGATAAACAGTTCATAAACATGTCAACTTAGTCTGTACAATTCAGGGTGTTTTCTTCAGATGGTCAGCACAGCACAAAACAAAGTCTTCAATAATATCAGAGCATAAAACAATCACAGTTCAGTTCTGTCTTAATCTTCTCTATTTGCAACCAGAGAAACAGTGCGTGGTAATCTCAGTACTTGAACTCCTTCAGTCTTTAGTCATCCCCACATAATCTCTTCAGTCACAGATTCTCTTGGATTTACAAGCAAAGAGGACAGTAACGTGGGTGAGAACCACACTAATCTCTTACAGCCTAAAATTCACTTATATGGTTTCAGTTGTCCTCTGTCCCATCCTGGAACAGGGTCCGCTTACTCATGCAATGAAATCCCTGCCAAAAGTGAGGCATGCCCACTCCCACTTCTCTCTACTTGGGGTATCCTTGCCCCCAAGCAACTCCTACTTCGTTCCTTCATTGGGAACACCACTGCAGGTATCTTATGCCTTGAACAGAGGCTTCCAAACACCACACTAGCAAACATACTACTACTATTACTACTACTTATCATTTTTATAGCGCTACTAGACGTACGCAGCGCTGTACACTTGAAAATGAAGAGACAGTCCCTGCTCGATAGAGCTTACGATCTAATTAGGACAGACAAACAGGTCAAACAAGAGATAAGGGAATATTAAGGTGAGGATGATAAAACATCTCCTGCCTTGGTATCCAGGACTTCTACCTTGGTGCTATGGGTCTCGGTGGGGGTGGGCTACCAAAGACCAGAATTTTCTCTACACAATCCCTTTTATTAATTCCTAGTCCACCCCCCACCCCCTTGGACTGGGCTTTACTCTGATTTTTGCACCAGAAAATTAAGTAATGTAATTAAATTATGGCTTTGACAGAAGGTTAACATAGAGGAAGGGGAGACAGAAGCCAATTCAATCATGCTGTAACCTCAACAAACAAATGAAGTTAGTGAAAACATAAAAGTGTGTATCTCACAAAGTTGTATGTAAACAATAGGGGGTGGCAAGGGGAGCTGGTTTTGAGGATATACAGATGGAAGAGACAAGAGATGGAGAAATATCTGGAAGACCATGATCATAAATGCTCATAATCTATATTGAATATTCCCAAACCCAAGCAAACATGAGAGCGTGGTACATGTAGACATTTTTCTCTAACAGGCAGAAGCTGAGGCACCATCAAAAGCATGAGGGCTAAGGTTGCCAAGGAGAATAATGATGGCCAGGGTCCTTGGTAAGAGTAGACAGGGTTGTGGAGGATTCAGAATATAACATCACCAAAGCAGGTCTTGGGTTTCTCATTTGTTTCCTTTCTGGACACAGTATGAAACAGGTAAAATTGGTCATTTTAAGTGTGGCAAATGTGTCATTTGTGCAGTTACTATGGAAACTACTTCTCTTTGGGACAATAATAATAATAATAATAAACTGATCCTGTTACGCCATTGCACTTCATGCATTTCTAAAACGATGATATATTTGATCCCTGTAATTTGAAGTACATTGACCAGACTAAACAGATGTTGAAGACATGTTTGATTTATCTTAAGCATTGCTTATCCACTGGTAAGATAAAAGCTCCTTTGGTTAAACATTACCAGTATTTTCAACATGCGCTTTGATCAATTGCAATGTTTTGCGATTGACTCGATTCCAAATAATGGTTGGAGAGGTGATATCTCTCATTTATTACATCAAAGAGAGCAATGATGGATTTACCAACTATGTACTGTAGCTCCTTTGGGTCTCAATGGGCCATTGGCGTGGGAACTTTTTACTGATTGACTGCTTGTTTATTGAATGATGACATCACGTTGTGTACATTTTTAAGAGCGTTTATAACCCACTATCACCATTTTGTGATTCTGTTGTAAAAATGCTTGATTTTTTTCCTCCTGACGAAGAGAACGAAAGAGAGGGGTTTCAGGTCTCTGTCGAGGATTGATACTTAATGTGCAGATTTGCTATGTTGTATTGTGACTACATTATGAATTGCCTGCAGTGACTTGTGCATTTTTCAGCTGTCCTGCAGCACATGATTTTTGATTTTTGCATTATACATGTAAATAGTGCCTTTTGGTATGTTTGTTCATCTGTATTAAAGTTTAAATTGGCTGTTTTGTTTTTTTGGGAACACAGTTTATTCTCTCTGATTGTTGAGAGTTGTTTTCTGTGTTCCTTTTTTTTTTTTCTAATAAACGCCAATGGGAACCTGTGATAGTAGCCCATTTCAGGATGATTACTGTTTAGTGTCTCCTGGGGCAGTTGAGGTTTCATTTATTTAAATTTCTGAGCAAATATTGTTTTTTGATATTACTAGTAGAAATAAACCTTTTTTTCCTTCTTATTTATTTTTTTCTTTTTAGACCACCCTCTCAGTGTGAATCTTGGCTCTGTGCCCAAAGTGTTACTTTGTTAGAACAGCAAGGGGGGGGGGGGAGGTGCAAGCAACTCCCTCCTCTATTATACATAGCACTTGTTAGCAATTATGTATGTAGCTTGAGCTATTGGTGCATAGAACTGGCTCCATACTATCTGGGCATCTTGTGGAGATTTTACAAATCTTTTACTTAAGGAATTGAATGCAAAGCTCCACAATTTTCAGTTATTCAAAAAGATCAGTCTCTCATTACCTCCCTAGTGCGCCATGATGTAGCATTTATCTAGTCAATATTGGGGTAATTGAAATTGCCTATTATTATAATGTTGCCCAATTTGCCAGCTTTCCTAATTTCTGTAAGCATTTCTTCATCTGTCTGTTCTTTCTGTCCTAGCGGGTGATAGTACAGCCCTACCAGTATACTCTTTCTATTCACACATGGAATTTCTGTTCCCAAGGATTCCACACTGCTGTTTCAGGTAGAATATTTATTACTAGTAAAAAAGGCCCGTTTCTGACACAAATGAAATGGCGCTAGCAAGGTTTTCCTCAGAGTGTGCATGTTTGAGAGAGTACGTCTGAAAGTGACTGTGTGAGAGAGAGTGAATGTGCGAGTGTGTGTGTGTGACAGAGAGAGAGTGAGACTGGGTGTGAGTGTGTCTATGAGAGAGAGAGTGTGTGTGTGAGAATGAGAGTATATGCCATGGGCCCCCTCTCCCTCCCTCCCTCCGAGTTCCAAGGGTCGTCGTCCCCTCCCTCCCTCCCAGTTCCAGGGTCATCCCCCCTCCCTCAGTCCGAGTTTCAGGGTCCCCCTCCCTCCCTCCCAGTTCCAGGATCCCCCCTCCCTCAATCCTCCCTCCTCCCAGTTCCAGCACCCCTCCCTCCGAATTTTAGAAGCCATCTTCACTTACCAAGTCGGGGTTACAGCGACCGTCAGCAGTGCTAAAAGGAGTGCAGACTCAGCCCTTCTCTCTCTCTCAGCTCTGGTCCCGCCCTCATTTCCTGTTTCCACAAGGACAAAACAAAGAGGAAAGCTGAGAGTACAGAGACATGTTATATCATAGTTGCCAGAAGTGTAAAAGAGGCAAAGCACTTGTGGAGTTCAATAAGAGAAGACAACAATGGTGAGAAAAAGAATACTACCAAGGGACCTCACCCTACATGGTCATGTTGAATTTAAACCCATGATGCAGACAATTTGCCAAAACATAGATTAAAACCATTCCACCTCAGGGATTCAGTTTTGTGGTTCATGTCACTACTTTAATAGATATGAATTATAGTTGCATTATTCACAGCTTTCACGAGAAATCTTTCGTATCAAGACAATGTGTTAGCTTCGTTCTTTGTCTCTCTCAATGTTTTATAAACATAACTGATGGGTTTGTTTTTTGCTGTGTTGATCAAAACCAATAATTGATAGTTGTCTTTATTCAACATCGACCACAGACATATGAACAAAATATTCATATTGTAGTATTGTGAATTGTAACTTTAATTAATGTGAATCCATATCCCTGATATAGATAATTTGCCAAAGATGGCCATTTTGGGTCTCTCACTATATATTTATGGTTTATTTGTATTTTTTCTGTTATTTTAATATTTTTTATAGATATAGATACAGATACACATTTGTACTTTTTATTTATATAATCATTCATTTCTTCTATATTGTCTTTTGTAAGTCTAGGTTTCATTTACTCCTTGGTTGGTGTTACTTATCTTGGGTATGTTTTTATATTTTGGGTACATTTGTTCTTGCACATTTGCCATCATTTCTTTTATTATTATTATTATTATTATTATTATTAATTTTCAGTTCTTACAATATCACCTAATATCCATGATCATTAGAAAAAGAAGAACAAAAAGAGAGAGAAATCTAAACTACATTAGAAAAGTAAATTGAATATTTGTCCACAATACTTAATTAATCCAAGATAGATAACAGAAAGAAAGGAATTCAAATTAACAAAGTAGGTCATTCCTCAAATTTCCCAGCCATTCCTAACAGTAAATAAATGGATCATACAATGACATTAATATCTTCTTTAGCCCTTAGAAAATCCTCAAGCTGTTTGGGATCAAAAAAATGAAATTGCTGACCCTCAAAGACGCAAGAACATACACAGGGAAATTGTAACACAAAGTTAGCACCTAAGGCTATGATCCTAGAACGAAAGACCAAAAAGGCCTTAAGCATCATCTGCATCTCTCTTACCAAATTAGGGAAAAACCCTAATTTTTGATCCTATAAATAATGTTTCTCAGTGTCTAAAGGAAAGCTTCAAAACAGTATTGTGGTCCAGTTCAAGTGCGATGGTCACTACCAGAGTAGTTCTTTCAGTAATAATGTCCAATGAGGACTCCAAAAGTTAGATTCATAACACCCCCTCCTTGATCTTGCTGTTCCAGGTTCCTTGACTTCCCAGTGCTCAAAATATATTGAGCTCTTGTAATAGGGAGCAATGAATCCACAGGCATTTTTAGAACCTCCACCAAATACTTTTTAAACATGTCTATTGCAGACACAGGAGGACACTTAGGAAGTTCAACTGTCTCAGATTATGTCTTCTAAGTTGATTTTCAAGGTATTCCAACCTTACAGAGCCTGCTTCCAAACTTTCTAATGTCTGAACCTTGGTCTTTAAGGCATCAAGTTCAGAAATCTGCTAGCAGTGGCCTGAGCTTGAAGTAAGGCCGCCTCAGAAAGTAGTTTAATATCTCTAGAATTCTCATTGGTAAATTCAAGCAAAGAAGAATGCAAACCATGTATGGGCATCCCATAGTGACTCCATTGTAACGACGGCAGGTCTCTCAGCCACCCAATCTCCACTCTGGAGAAACTGCTAGCAGTAGCCTGCTCTAATATCTTTAAGGTAGCCTGTAGCACAAGAGCTCCCTCTGGAGGTTGAACTGATGTTGTTACTGCAAGCCCTACTTGAGTTCCAGAAAAAAACTCCTGATTGGGGCCTATCTGTACTTTGCTGAGCTTCAGCCAAGCTGCTACCTGGTTGAGGGGCACCGCCCATTTCACAGATCTCAAGGAAACCCCATCAGTACTGCTGCCTGATGCATCAGCTACAGGCTGAATGAAGGGGAAGTGGTCATCGGGGTTACAGGAGCCCTACAACTTTCCAGTGTTGCCTTCCTCAACAGGGGAGTTAAGTGTGAACATAAGCTCTAGAGACCTCACAGGCTTTTTCTTCAGTGGGAGTGGCATAGCCAAGAGTAGGCCCGGGTGGTCCAGGCCCTCCCACTTTGGGCTCAGGCCCACCCAGTAACAGCACACCTATGATGTGGCTGGCAGGAATCCCCAAGCCCCACCAGCCAAAACTCCCAACAACTGTCCTTCTTGCATACCTTGTAAATAGAAGATCTTTGCCTGCAGCGAGCAGCAACTGATACATACTGTTCACACCGACCCCACAGCCTTCCCTCTGATATATTCCTACCTATGCGAAAACAGGAAGTTGCATCAGAGGGAAGGCTGTGGGGCCAACATTATTATTATTAGCATTTGTATAGCGCTACCAGACGCACGCAGCGCTGCACACCTGATTCAAAGAGACAGTCCCTGCTCAAAAGAGCTTACAATCTAAATAATACAGACAGACAAGACAGTTACAGGTGAGGGAAGTAATGGGTGAGAAGACAGGAAGGGACAAGGGGAGACCAATTGTAGCTAGGAGTCAAAAGCAGCAGTGAAAAGGTGGGTTTTCAGCATAGCATGAGCATGAGCAATGTGTATTAGTTGCTGCTCGCTGCCGGTGAAAATCTGCTGCTTAAAAGGTATGCTGGGGAGGGGGATGCTTGAGAGACCATATGGCATGCAGGCGAGAGAGGGAGAGACCAAATCACTTGTGGGACAGGGTGGAGCTCTTGTGCCCACCCATCTTGGGCCCAGGCCCACCCAAAATTGGGTGTCTGGCTACGCCCCTGTTCAGTGGTATGATATCACAACCTAGAAAGACTTCAGTTTTCTGTGGGATCAATATGGGTATTAGAACTCTACATTAAATCACCATTACAAAGGATTCACTTAATTTGTTTATTCACAGATCTCACTGAAGCAAAACACAAAAATTCCCACTGATGTGCATGACCTAGCTAGAAGCATCATTTTCCTAAACAGTGATTTTTGAATTGCAAAGATTTATATCTCTGCTAATTTGCTGGCAAAACAGTTTATTCAAAGTACATGACAATCCAAAAGCAGGATGTGTTCTTATTGCAAAGGTTCAGCATTCCCTCACCAAATTCTGTGAATTACAACCATAGTGCTCTACATTTTGTGATATTTCTGAGGTGATGTGATCAGTTACATAGATTAAAATGCATTTTAAAATATTTTTAGCTATTTACAATGTGTTTTGCAAAGAACTGAAAATTTGGAGCCTGATGTTTAACTTGTGATGACTTAACCAGTGATGTAGCCATGAGTGGGAGTTGGGTGGCTTGGGCCCCTCCCCCCATACTTTAGGCTCAGGCCCCTTCAAAATTGCAACACTGAATGCGTGGCTGGAGGGATTGCTCAAGCCCTGCTAGCCAAAGAGATTCGCAGTTGGAGACCCTGCCACTGCTGTCTGAGCAACAAGAAGTTAGCAGGGTGCACTAGCCTCATATACCTGCACTTTTGCACATGCCCAGTTCATACAATTGAACTGAGCATGCACAGAAGTGCTAGCATTGGAGACTGGAGCAGCATGGCTCCAGACTCTGTCAGATAATGTCTTCAGCTGGCGGGGCTTGAACATCCCTGCCAACAGAGTATGATGGGGGTGGGATTAGGTTTTGTTGCAATGGGGGGGGGGGGGGGGGGGAGGAGGACTCAGAGGAAATGCCTGGCCCCAGTCCACCCCTGAGCCCTTAAAAAATCAAGTTCTGACTATGACCCTGTACTTATGCCAGATAGTGCTGGGGGGGGGGGGGGGGTAAGGGAAGAGACTACACTTCCACGGGAACTCTGCAGGACCTGGGTCCATCCCCGCGGGATCCCTGCAAACCCAGGTCCATCCCCACAGGATCCCCATGATAACCTCAGGATCCCCACCAACCCCACTCCCGTGAAACTCTCTAGTTCAAATAGAAAACAAATGCTCTATAGGACCCATGTTAGGACTTATGTACACCTACATTCCAATGAGCTACATTCCCATCCAGCCTTGTTTTTGTAAATAATCAGATCAACCTCATATAAAGATCTCTCTCTGTCACACATTGCACATACATGCAACAGTGTGCAAACACAGCACAAGGGTCTATGATGTAAATCTTTCAAAAGTGGCATGACATGGTCAGATTTTATTATTATATTTAGTATTTATATTCTGCCTTATCCAAGGTGGAATACCATGTTGCATTCATAAAATCAAGCACATAAACAAATTACACCGAAATAAATACAAACAGAAAAAGAAATATATAAAATCTGGGAATTCAAAATGGCCGCTAACTCGGACGCTCTTGAGGGCTCTCTGTGTTTGTTACGATGCCGAAGAGAAGGGGCCGCCTGTCCTCCACCGCCCCGCCACGGCAGAATCCCGCATTAATTCAGTCTACAATGCAAAATTACCTTCAAAGAGCCCAGTTACCCTTAACATCGGGAGTGGACCCGCTAGAACGACCGGGTGAAGATGGAAACACCTCAGCGATCTCTGGGTTGGAGCTCTTGCTCAGCCCCAATGGAAGAGCGCCTCCCCTACAACCCTCTGGTACGAGCACGCCGACGCAGGACTCCGTTGTGACGTGACCAAAGATTGTAGCGATCCAATGGAATGAGGAGGAAAGGAAATCCGCGGAGGATGCGGGCCTTTCAAGCGATCTAGGCAGCCAGAGTGGAAAAGGAACAACTATGGGCAACTCAGAATCGGTGGAGGTATGTGGAGAAACGGGAGTACAACAATCCTTACACGTTGTAACTGAGGTAAAGTTTCCTGTTTTACAAAAACCTACGGAGGTTACACTAGACACTCTTTGGACACTGATTGTGGACTTGGGGAAATCCGTAAGTCCACAAATAAAACAATTATCACAAGATATGGTTAATCTTGACTGAAAGGTGCAAGATACTGAAGTCAGGCTAGAGTCATTATTGAGCCAACATAAAGAAGTGGAAAAAGACATGAAAGAATTACATTCACACCAAAAAACTATGATAAGAGACTTAATTTCACTCAGAAAGAGAACAGAATTTCTGGAAAATGTAACTAGGAATAATAATATTCGATTTGTGAATTTTCCTAAGCAATTTGGGGTTTTACCAAGAGAAATGCTCCGGAACTATATTAAAGAGATACTAGGAGTTTCAGAAGAGATGATTCCACCATTTACACAGATATATTATTTACCTTTAAAAAACCAAATACCTCAGGAAAAACCAGCTCTAGATGTTTCGATGACGTTAGAGGCCTCAAATAGTGAGTCAATAAGTACATCTACATTGATAGCTACGGTGGCCCTATCACCGGATAAGAACTGGTTAATGAGGCTTTTCTTTCAAAATAGAGAAAAGAGCTTTCTTGGATTGAAGGTTCAACTCTTCCCTGACGTGACTAAAGAAACGCAAAAGCGAAGACAAAGATTTTTGTTAATGAGACCTGGTATAATCCAGTTAGGTGGAACTTTTTTCCTTAAGTACCCCTGTAAATGTATTATAAAATACCAGTTAAATAAGTATGTATTCTATGAGCCTTTGCAGCTCTCCGCCTTTCTGGCTGCTAAGCAGAATAAGGGAGATGTCAGATCATAACTCTTTTTGTTAATTTATAGGGGTAATAGATTAGAGCCTCTGAATTAGTGAAGTTTCCTGTAACTTTGTCTTAAATTGTCCATATTCGAATATTTTGAATCCCATTAGTGTGGACTTTAGAAACCTGCTGTATGTATTTTTCTTCTTTTAGGATGTTTTTCTTTCTTCCACAAATAAGTGGCAGCAATGGTTTAATTTCTTGACAAGTATTGTATTTTGCTTGTTTTTCTATTATATAATTTAATAAAAATAAAATAAAAAAATATATATATATATAAAATCTCACATAAACACAATGATCAAGTATAAATACAATCCTAGGCTACAGTAAAATACCTAATTATTTCCAGTCTATCTTCAACTCAAACCATCACCACAATGGGTGTTATATTGAAAGCAAAAGGGGCAGAGACCTAAACATTTTCAGTTGCTTCCTAAAAGCAGCAGTATCAGTCATTAATCTAAGTTCAGCTAGAAGATGCTTCCATTCTCTTGGGCCCACTCTTCAAAATGAATCCTTCCAATAGCTGTAGATTACAAGTACCTCATGCCCTCAGATTTTAACAATCTAGATGGATTATAAATCCTCAAAACACTCATCAAATAAAGAGGAACATTCTGACCCAAGGGTTTATGTATCAAGATTAAAATTTTGAATAATATCCTTTTGTCTATTGGGAGCCAATGTAACTCCATCCAGACGTTACCACTAAACTACATTGACCTACACAATAGTCCTCTGACAGACCTCATGACTGTGGGGTGATATTCAATTATATCACATTTTATGTTTCAGGGTCAAACAGAAGCATATCTAATAGCCAGTCTTTGGTGATAGAACGTGTAATCTAATTTGCACTCCTCCCATCAGCGAGCACAATAGCAAAGGTGTATGACACGACTCACTGAAACTGTGAGGAAAAGTTGCATACAAGGAATGGTTATCCTGGGTAGGATACCTTGTCATCGCTCCTGATGCCCATGTCCACAGTTTTGTTTCAGTCTTTTATCTTTAAAGGGCTATTTAGTGACATTAGTCTTTGGATTATTTATCCACTGTATACTGGAAGTGCCAATTTATGTTCATTGTTAATAACCGCATAGATATTTTGGTGGCATTGGTTTGGAGCACTGTCACGGCAGGTGATAGAGCTTGCAGTGTGGGATCCACATATTGACTGAAACATCTGCCGCACTGTAGAGAGATCATCCATGGCAAATGTAGTAGCTGTTAGCAGAGTTCATTTCATAATGACACAAGCTGGAGGTAATGCCTCACCATCCAACAGGCCCAAATGTGACAGCAGTGTGAGCCCAAATGTTTTGAGCAGAGCTTTAAAGGCTTTAATTCCATCTCCATGATTTGTTGAATGTATAGGGCAATAGGGCAAGGCAAGGACAGTATTATGGTAGAGGTTATCTTAGTTTTTCAATCTTAAACTGACCCTCAGACACCCCAATTTTTTGGGTTTAGTGGCAACCATACTCTCAGATACCAACTTGTCTCTGTCTGGAAGAAGAGGTAAATTGATCATGGAATGCAGTCATCGTTGCCCACATTTTTGCTGTAATTCGAGAGAATTAGTAGGTGCCACCAGTTCCTATGCCCTAGGTGTGGGACATGGCACACTAATAATTCATCCATCCTTAGATAGGATGAAGGTGATAGATAAATATTGGAGGTGCTGATCACTCACTGGCACCTACAGACCTGGCTCCTATGATGGTGGAGGAGGAGAGGTAGAGAAATCACATTCAACATGGAAATGGGGGGGGGGGGGGGGGGAGTTAAGACAATGACAGAATAAACAAAGGCCTAATAACCAAATGTAGAGGGTCCCTATATTCTATTCTATTGATGTGTTATATACTGCCTACTTTCCTATGAGGATTCATAGTGGTTAACAGATAAGATAACCTCCTTAATTAAGGGATGTACATTTTAAAAATATACATTCAACAAATCATGGGGATGTAATTAAAGCCTTTAAAGTTCTGCTCAAAACATTTCTCTTCTCCTCCTCCATCAACCCCTCCTCTACTTAACTCTCTTCTCCTTAGCTGTCCCTACCCTCTTCCATTCCCCCCTCCCATCCCCTTCCTAGTCCTTCTATCAGTATGGAACATTAAACTAGTTTTTTGTTCACTCCATGTCACAAAAACCTGGCAGAAACCCAAATAGTACCTAGGGATCCTTCTCTTTTCCTGGGATCCTAGTGCCGAACACAGCCCAGAGGCCTTCTCTTTCACTGGGCCCTTATGCTGATCACAGTACAAAAACCTTGTCCCTCACTAGGCCCCTAGTGCCAATTGCACCCTGGAGGCCTTGTCCCTCGCTGGGCTGCTAGTGCCCATCACCCCTTCCACCCTCACCACACCTTTTGATAACATCAAACCTGCTCCATAAACCTTTTGACGATATCAGAAGTAGAGAGTTGCATGAGGACAGAAATCCAACCCGTCCCCGCAGTCCCCACTGGAATCCAACCCATCCCCATTCGTCCACGTAGGGAATCTAACCCATCCCCACCCATCCCCACCCATCCCCATGGGAAATCTAACCGATCCCCGCCCGTCCCCACGGGGAATCCCTGCCCTTCCCCGCAAGAATTTAACCTGTCCTCACCCAGTTCTGCAAGAATTTAATAGTACATAAAAAAAAATTGCCGTCGGCTCTCTCAGTCTCTCTCTGGGTTTGAGCCGCAGCACTGCAGGCAAGGAAGGAACGGAAGCTGGAACACTCTGGTGCGCACATGTAAGACTTTTCTGATTCACTGACACTGTGTGCTAAGAGATCACCACATGCATGCGGCAGTAGGTCAGGTGACATCTGATGCTCGTGCCTATGTCGGAGCTGAGGTCTGCGCATCAGCCCGGGAACAGAGAGGATTAATAGTAACATAGTAAATGACAGCAGATAAAAACTGGATCAGTCCATCCAGTCTGCCCAATTGTCACAATCACTATCAATTCATGATTAAATCAACAATGAATGTGATATTATATACTTGATTGTGGTCTTTCTGTGGCGTTTCTGGGACATAGATCATAGAAGTCCGCCTGACCCTATCCTTATGTTCCAACTGCTGGAGTTGCCCTCAAAGCCCACTCCAGCCTATTCATCTCATTTGCAGGACACAGACCGTAAAAGTCTGTCCAGCACTGTCCTCATGTTCCAGCCACTAAAGTTGCTTTCCAGCCCATCCTAAACTAGCCCATCCTTTCCAGCCCATCCTAAACTAGATTGCCATATATGAGACACAGACAGTACAGGTCTCCCGGTATCAGCCCTAGTTCATCACAGCCAGAGTCGCCATCAAAGTGTCACTCGACACATCCACACACATGCAGCCATTTAAATTTAGTTTTTTTGTATAGCTTCCATTTTCTAATTACAGATCCTCTATGTTTATCCCATGCCTTTTCGAATTTCATCACCATTTGTATCTCTACCACCTCCTTAATGGAGACTTTCCGCATCTGTGCTTTTAAAGCAAGGAGGAGGAGGAGACAGCACTCAAAGAACTTAGTAGGTGGGAGGCATACACTTCCATGAGAACCCCGCAGGAACTGCTTCCATCCCCACGGGATCCCAGAAGAACTGCTTCCGTCCCCATGGGATTTCCGTGAACCCCATTCCCGTGCAGGTCTCTAATCAGAAGTGACATCATAACTCTGCTCAGGCCATGCCCCTTTTCCAAGATGACGGTACCCATATGTTACACAATCCAAGATGGTGGTTTCCATATTATCACGTTCTGTGATGTCATAAATCCAAGATGGCAGTAAGTATAATATTCCAGTGATAGGAAGTGATCTCATTCATCAGACACCACCCCCTACAGGTACAGAACGTACATGGTGTGGTACAATTTATTTTCCCAGTTCTCCTGTGTTTTTACGGTTGACCAAGAGCAAATGACTCTGCCTCCCAATTGAGAACTTCACAGCTCATTATCTCTCATTTTGAGGAACGAAAGGCATTTCAGACTGAGGGGGAAAAAATAACCTTTTGTGCCATCAAGTCACAGAATTTCTGATATATACAAATCTGTCCATTTTCTAACAACAGAATGCTAAATCCCCACTCCTGTTGTGCAGACAACAAAATCATCATTCACTTCTGAGCTGAAAAATACACTCAGGGCTAGCAATTGCTTTTTCTCTGTACAGACAATTTAATTCAAATGCTGTAACGTATCTTTACAAACAAAGAGTTCAGCAAAAGTAGAGTTTTTTGCAACTGCAAAACTGTTTGATTTTAAGGCAAGAAAAAAAAAGAAGAGGGTTGTTTCTTTTTTTTTGACAGAAAAGTAGTCATGAGTTTTTCATGCAGTTAAACCCTCTCCTCTCCTCCCTTTACTTGGCTTCCTTTTTCTTCCTAAACCCCCCCCCCCCCCCAAAAAAAAAAAAAAACCAAACAAAACTTAACATAATGATTCCAAAGGCTCCTAGATATATGTACAAGCAGAGAGGCCCCCTCTCCCCCTCCCCTCAGCAAAGCCCTCATTCATTCATTCATTAAGGCACCCTTCACTCAGGAACAAGATGAAAATATCTTCTTGGAGAGAGTGATTTTAAATGTGAAATAGAACAGGGTCTTAAGACATGTCTGGTCATGTCCCATCTCCGTACCAAGAAAAACTAGTTACGTTTTTGTGAATTTGAGTGAGGAAAAAAAACATATACGTCATTTTGAAAACAGAAACTGGTCACTACCACTCAGAAAAGAAAGTAAAAAAGAAAAGAAAGTAAAAATCTCCAGATTGTCTCTATACTATGAGAGACTGTACACAAGAAGACCACAGCATGAGAGGGTCTATCATTTGAACCATCTTCTATAGGTCTTAACCAAGCTTTTCCTCTGGACAAGGAGGATCTCCAAAAGTCTCCAGCATGAGGCGTATGATTTGGTCCTCTTCCAATGTTTTTCGGGCCTTCTAGCCAACATCAGTGCTGCTTTGGCCCTGTCCCGCTGCCTTAGGGCTTTCCTTCCACTGTCTGTGCCAATTTGTCCCTCTCATAGGTTATCAATAGAAATCAAACAAAATAAAACATGGAAAAGAAAATAAGATGATACCTTTTTTATTGGACATAACTTAATACATTTCTTGATTAGCTTTCGAAGGTTGCCCTTCTTTGTCAGATCGGAAATAAGCAAATGTGATAGTTGATAGTATATATAAGTGAAGCATCAAAGCATTTCAATGACAGTCTAGCAAGGTGGGGGTGGGTAGGAGGTATGCACCCACCCCCACCTTGCTAGACTGTCATTGAAATGCTTTGATGCTTCACTTACATATACTATCAACTAACACATTTGCTTATTTCCGATCTGACGAAGAAGGGCAACCTTTGAAAGCTAATCAAGAAATGTATTAAGTTATGTCCAATAAAAAAGGTATCATCTTATTTTCTTTTCCATGTTTTATTTTGTTTGATTTCTATTGATAACCTTTAAGAGTGGACTAACACGGCTACCACACCTCCCTCTCATAGTGAACTGGAGTCTTAATGCCATAGAGCCTTTTATCCCTGATTTGGTTCTTTGGGGTCTTCATGCCCTTGATGTCTTGGAGTACTATTGCTTCTATGATATGTCAGCAAGTTCTGAGCAAGTGTTTGTAACAATGGATGAAAACACCAGTGTTAAAGTGCAAAATACCTTTCACATTCATTTCAGTGGAAATGAATAAAACAAATTATTTGGTCTTCAAAAACAAACTGAACCAAACATTTTTGGTATGCTCTTCCCTATGTTTAACCTCAATATGGTAAAAAAAGCAAAAAAAAAAAAAAAGATTTCCTTTTGAGTTCATAAGCCTTCTCTGGTTTAGGTCCAGGGCTCTCAGCAAATCTCGATTTTAAAATGAATCTAACTGGAATGGCAGCCGAGAAGGACATTTATAAATGTTGAGCCCTCTCTGCCTTAAAAGAACACACTTTTCAGAGCTGGAGATTTTTAACCCAGAAAGTGAGTCTTCTTTTCTTGAGACAGTAAATCATGGAAACAACATAAAAATTTCCTTCTACAGAGTTTTAAATGTTTTGAGGAAAAAAAAACAGGTGCTTTTGAAAATGAAATAAATACTCACATTCAATTGCTTTTACAGGACTAATTACAGTGTTAGGCTGAATTACAATGATCTAGTTCTTGATTCAGTTAGCCCACACACTGGTAAGCAGTCTTTGTAACTAAAAGAAAAAGCACAGTATAATACACCTTGCCAAATATGCAGAATATTTCACTAGTCGGTCAATGATCAAAGAATGAAATACATAAACAAAATCAAGGGAAAAGTGGAGCTTTACATCACAAAAGAAGGTTGGATTTGGGAAAAATGATAGATTATTAGTTCAGTTACATGTAGGGAAAATTCTGTCTGTATTTTTTAATGTTTTCTAAAAGATCATTAAGAAATCAAATACTGAAACAAATGCTGTTCAGGCTTTTGTAGCTATAAGTGGAATAGAAATGAAAAAGGATCCTGGGCGGTGAGAGGGAGGGACTGGTTTAATGAATTAAAAGGCTGATATGATTGGATGAATATAAAAAAGGGAGACTTTCCGAGAACCAGGCAGAGAGAAGGAGGTTAAGAGAGCAGTTAGGAGTTGATAGTCAAGTCTGTATATTTTCAGTAATTCAGATTAGAGAGCATTGCACTCACAGATCAAGGGCAGAACAGACTTGGTATTGCAAAGATGCTGAAGTTAGTATTGTGTCAAATGTGTATTGTGTTCTTCCTGGCTGAATTCCCAGGGGAGCTGTGTGATGCTCAGGAGTGTATGGAAGCATGGTATTTTGTTCAAGAACTAGCAAATCTCTGTAATTTTGAACAGCAGAAGAGGTTTGCCAGAGATGAAATTCCCTCTGAGGAAGAGGAGGGGTGCATTCGTGAGGAGGATATGAGACGTGGTAAGTGCAAACTCCATGTTGAAAGGTACCAAGATAGCAAAATGTGGGGCCCTTTAACTATAATGCGCTAAAAAGTGGCCTGCGCTATGACTAGCTTGTGGGTTTCCCTGCGTGCTGAGGCCACTTTTAGCACAGCTGTAAAATGGCAGATTTTTCGTTTCCTCAATTAATGGCCACACACTAATTCCCCAATTAGCATGTGGCCATTAGGGCATAAGCCGTTACCAACACCTATTTAGTGGGTGGAAAGGGCTCACTTGCTAACCATGAACTAATCAGTAGGTGCATAGCAATGTAGCTGTGCTACCCAAATAGTGCTGGGCATGCTTACTATCTGCCCGAGAAACACACCTCAAGTGCTAAAAAATAAAAGTTATTTTTTATCATAAGGGAAGCATGCACAGATGCCAACACTACTGCAGGACGTCTGAGCACACCCCATAGGAGTATTTTCCCACACAGTAAGCACGCATTATTGCTTATCACCGCTTAATAAAAGGACCCCCGTGTCTTTACTAGCTATTTTAGGATAAATTTCAAAATACACTTATATTCCTCCCAACCATCAATTCGTGGCAGATTAGAGTAATAAACATAGTAAGAATATAACAATATTCCCCCCAGATTACAATCATATTAATCATAAAAATATACCAACACCAGCCTGATACATTTAAATTATCTTAAATACCATAATCAGTGACACCAGACCCCAGCTTTCTTATCTCTTATGCAGTAAACTCAGTGCTTACTCAAATATTTTGTAAAAACCCACATTTTTAAATGCCAGCAAATGGTACATAATTCTTAAATAGGCTGGACGCTCAGTTGGGAGAAGGTTAGACTCTAAAAGCAGCTGAGACAGCTCAATTGGCAGAGTGTTAGAGTGAAGATCTAAAGGTCCCTGGTTCAATCCCAGCTTTCAGTATCTGATTTTAAGCTGAAATCTTCTGCTCAGTGTGTGGTGGCTGCCAAAAAAGCAAACAGGATGCTAGGAATTATTAGGAAAGGGATGGTGAATAAGACCAAAAATACTATAATGCCTCTGTGTTGCTCCATGGTGCATCCGCACCTTGAGTATTGCGTTCGGTTCTGGTCGCCATATCTCAAAAAAGCGGAATTAGAAAAGGTTCAAAGAAGAGCAACTAAAATGATAAAGGGGATGGAACTCCTCTCATATGAGGAAAGGCTAAAGAGGTTAAGGCTCTTCAGCTTGGAAAAGAGACGGATGAGTGGAGATATGATTGAGGTCTACAAAATCCTGAGTGGTGTAGAATGAGTAGAAGTAAATCAATTTTTAACTCGTTCCAAAAGTACAAAGACTAGGGGACACTTGAGGAAGTTACATGGAAATACTTTTAAAACAAATAAGAGGAAATATTTTTTCACTCAACAAATAGTTAAGCTCTGGAACTCTTTGCCAGAGGAGGCGGTTTGGATGAATTCCTGGAGGAAAAGTCCATAGTCTGCTATTGAGACAGACATGGGAAGCAACTGCTTGCCCTGGGATTTGTTGTATGGAGTGTTGCCACGATTTGGGTTTCTGACAGGTACTTGTGATCTGGCTTGGCCACTGTTTGGAAAACAGGATACTGGGCTAGATGGGCCATTGGTCTGACCCAGTATGGCTACTCTTATGTTATGGTAATTGAGCAAGTGCTCCCGTTGAGGAGGGGCAGCGATCTTCAACAGAAAGATTTTGCAACGTAAAACTTTTTGGATCTTCACATTGGACACAGTAGAACCCAATGGACTCAATACATACACCCACTGGGGATGTTTTTTCTGATGCTTTTCTGATGTTGTTTTGACGGTTTTCTGGCATTCAGTGGGGGTGTCTTCAATCAGCTGTCCCTGTTGGTAGTAATAAAAGAACGCCGGCGCCATTTTGGCGTTGCAATGAAAGCAAGCACACACAGACACTTTAGGCAGGAATCCGGTAAGCCAGGGGCTGCATTGAGCAAACGTAATGAGTAAGTAGTATAGAGTGAGCACTATTGTTTGTATGTGACTATGCTCTCTTTTTTCTATCGACAGATTTGGTGATACTCCCCCTTGTAAAGATTAAATGAAATGGGGAACTGTCGGGGTGTAAGAGTTCACCAACCTGCACAAGATAAGTGCTGTGTGCGTTTTTGTAACGAAAGTGATTTAAAAGTCACACAATTTATATACCATTGAGTATAAGATATAGTAGTATTTGAATTCATTTGTAGTTGATTATAGGGTGGTGGTGGTGAGTCGATGATTAATAAAGGAACACGAGCAAGTGATTCACCTCAGAGTGAAATGAGTACATTCGTGTCAGGTGTATGAGACTCTACCCCACATAGTTAACTTACATAGCTCTCATAAATAAGCTACTTGTATTTATACACTCTGCTAATGTTCTTGTGATATTAATTATTGGACAGAGTGTGGCCTGAAATCATTGACAGTATTCCAGAAATAAGCAGTGGATTTTCCCCAAGTCATTTTAATAATGGTCTATGGACTTTTCCTTTAGGAAGCTGTCCAAACCTTTTTTAAACCCTGCTAAGCTAGCTGCCTTTACCACATTCTCTGGCAACGAATTCCAGAGTTTAATTACATGTTGAGTGAAGAAACATTTTCTTCGATTCATTTTAAATTTACTACTTTGTAACTTCATTGTGTGCCCCCCTAGTCCTAGTCTTTTTGGAAAGAGTAAACAAACGATTTATGTCTACCTGTTCCACTCCACTCATTATTTTATAGACCTGTATCATATCTCCCCTTAGCCATATTTTCTCCAAGCTGAAGAGCCCTAGCCGCTTCAGCCTTTTTTCATAAGGAAGTCATCCCATCCCCCTTATCATTTTCGTCACCCTTCTCTTTACCTTTTCTAATTCCACTATATCTTTTTTGAGATGTGGTGAACAAAGAACTGCACATAATATTTGAGGTGCGGTCACACCATGGAGCAATACAAAGCATTATAGCATCCTCATTTTTGTTTTCCATTCCTTTCCTAAAAATACCTAGCATTCTATTTGCTTTCTTAGCCGCAGCAGCAGCACACTGAGCACAGGGTTTCAACGTATCATCAATGATGCCGCCGAGATCCCTTTCTTGGTCGGTGACTCCTAACGTGGAACCTTATATTACATAACTACAGTTCAGGTTCCTCTTTCCCACATGCATCACTTTGCACTTGCTCACATTAAACGTCATCTGCCAGTTAGATGCTCAGTCTCCCAGTCTCGGGCCCCCAGGTTTGCTGCTCTACCCCTAAGCTCAGACAAAGAGGTGAAATTCTATTGGTTAAGGTAGTGGCATGGAGAATCTAAGCAGGTACCCATACTAGTAGATTACCAGCTGCCTTACAATTAGTTTGACTGACACTACACTGGAGCAGGGTCCCAAAATGTCCCTCTTGGCACTGTGTAGAAAGGTACATTATAGCATCCTGCTACTTTAAAAAACACTGAATATGTGTTACTGCAGGCCATTTAGGGAGTAATGTTTTGTGTATTATACATGGCTTTATAAAATTGCATGACCAAAGCACACTCAGAAGATGGGATCATAGATATGGTAGAGCTGGGATGTATGTGAGCATTTTATAAGATACATAAGTACATGAATAGAGCAAATACACATATTTACATCTTCAGTTGTGGTATAAATCTATATGTGATGCATCTGTGTGATATTGGGGATAGTTCCAGTTGCCTGTTTTAGAATTTGTTAGAAATTAAGAGGTATCACTAGCAGAAATGGGAAGAGAAAAGGGGGGCAACTAGCCCAGCATGCACAGAGAACAAGGCAAACCAATAAAAAGAATCCCATAAGACAATGCTTAACATATATTCATAAACAACAAACAGCCTGCCTCCATGCAAATAGGAGCAGAACAGATAGCATGCGTGGCTTTACCTAAACTCAGGGTGGACAATTTCATATACTCATGTCCACAGGTAATACACTTTTTTGCAGGCAAGAATGGCTTTGAAAATTGGCCTCTCTGTGTTGTGAATGCTATGTAGCGCCCCTAGGTTTCAGTGTTGCCTTTATCCAAGCTGTAGCAAAGCTACTGGTGTCACAGTGATTGGTGGTAAGAAGACTTCCCTGGACCAAGGCACGCATCCACCCAAAATCACTTCAGAAGTTAAATAAAAAAACTGCATTGAAAGTTTTTGGGGAAAAAAACGTGATATCCCCTGAGAAAGTCACACCAAGATTTTTCAATAAACAAATTTTATTATGTCTTACAATAAAACTTACTTCCTAAATTGCTACACTTTCTTTAAGAGAGCAGTAACAAAAAAAATTTGATTAGAATAACCTCTAACATTCTGCGATATAGACCCATATAAGCAAGGATGACTAAAACAAACACTTGTCATCAGATACTTGTTTAGAAGGACAAGTTCTCCTTAAACGTAACACCTCCCAACAATCATGGCACTAACGATAACATACAAGGTATTTTTTTCTTAACTACTCAGCTTTCCAGTGGTAAAAAAACCTTTTCTTTCCCACTATGGAGTCTTTATCAATTAAGTATCTTTACCTTTGTTTAAACTTTGTTTTTACTTAAACCTTATCAAAGAAGGCATTTCTCTGTGCTGAAGTTTGTCTCTGCTGTTCTTTTTCTCAGATTCAGAACTCTACACGATTCTTCCTCCAGGTAAGTAATCTGAAGTGTATTCTTAAAGGTTTATGTCATAAAGCCTCTCCACATACTACTACTACTACTTAACATTTCTAGAGCGCTACTAGGGTTACGCAGCGCTGTACAAATTAACAAAGAAGGACAGTCCCTGCTCAAAGGAGCTTACAATCTTAGTCTCTATTTTAATGTCTCAGAGGCATACATTAAAAACAAACAAAAAAAAGTGTGCACACATAAGAAAAAAACTTATACTTGCAAACCTTGCTCCCCTTCAGAGGCTGTCCATCTTTGGTTTTTCTCACAGCCCTCTGGTTCTGTTCTCTGCTGTAGCTCTGATTCTTCAGCACTGGCTTTCTGCTGTGACTGGTTCTGCAGCACTGGATCTTTGCTGTAGCTCTGATTCTGTGGCACTGTCTCTCTGCTGTGACTCTGGTTCTGCAGCACCACTAAAGCTTAGACATTGCTGTCTGTCTTATTAATAAGGAGAAAATTTGACTCCCATACGTCTGCACTCCCTTTTATCATCAGGAAACTGCCCTTAATCCATTCTGCTCAGCCACAAAGGATTTCCCCTCAGTATTAACCTCAGGGTCTGAGTCCTAAAGCTCTGAACCTCCCCAACACCGCCTTTTCTCCCGAGGGCCACTCAGAAAAATATAGTAAGGGTTTTCTGTGCCCTCTTTAGAGAGTGAAAGGCCTCACTTCCCTTTTCAGGTCAGAATTAATACCAACCTTTCATACTATATAACCATCCAGTCTTATTTAAAGTTCCCACCAACTTTATTCCTGGTGGCCACAACACTAACCTGCCCTTCTCAAAATTCTCCAGGCCCTGATATTTATTTCTCTGGAGAGCACATAAAAACAGCACCCTCCCTTTACTGCAGTGTTGCCAGATGGAAAAAATTGTTTACGTCCAAAACCAGCCCCAAACCGCACAAAATCAATTTGCATATGAATAACATCATTAATAAATATTAACGAGTTGATTTGCATATGAATGATACCATTAATAAAAATTAATGAGGCCATTTGCGTACAAATGACATCATTAAGCCCGCCTCCACTGGCCGTGGCTGCGAGAAGTCTGAGTCAACCTGCGGCCGACGGCCGTGGGAAAAAAACCACAGTGGGCGAAAAAGCCGCCCAAAATCCCGCAACCCGCACGAGGCATGAAAAAGCCGCAGTGGGTCGCGGAAAGAAGCCCAATTGGGTGGGAAACCCACAGCCCTGGCAACACTGCTTTACTGGTGCAGCTTCCTCCCTCTAGCCGCAAGCTGTCTCCATAACAACCAAAAATCCGTGACATCATCTACCCCTTTTTGACCAATCAAAAGTTTTACAAGAAAGTCACAGTTTGTACTGTGGAAATGGAATTCTGAATCTTTGAATGTCAGCTCCATTTTAAAAACTAAAAATCCCATAGACTTTAATAGGGCAGAAACATTTTCTCCCATATTTTGGCACCTGTATTTATTACCTATTCCCCTCTTGCTGTACACATAGAGAATATCTCTTTACAGGGCCGTGCCGACACGGTAAGCGAGGTAAGCATGGCAGGAGGGCGCCATCCTCTGGGGGGGCGCCCCGCCGCACCATGCTTACCTCGCCCTCTTCTCCCCAGATCCTTGTCCTTTTTTTTTTGTTTAAATTTACCTCTCCGGCGCGTGGCAGCGTAGCGTTAGTGAGGAGGCGGCGCTCCCCCGCCCCGACATGTCAGTCTCTTTCCTTCGCTCGGTTCCGCCTTCTTCTGAAATAAGAAATGACGTCAGAAGAAGGCGGGACACTGAGCGAAGGGAAGAAGACATGTTGAGGTGGGGGAGCGCCGCCTCCTTCTCACTAACGCTAAGCTGCCGCGTGCCGGAGAGGTAAATTTAAACAAAAAGGAAAAGGATCTGGGGAGAAGAGGGCCGGTAGTGTAGTGATCGTTTTCGGGGGGGGGGGCGCCGGAGACCCTAGGCACGGTCCTGTCTCTTTAGACCTTCCCACAACTTTATTTTTTTTTAATCCGCCATACCTCGTGAGTGTCACATTTTCCTCACCCTAAACAACTAAAAGGTTTCCCATTAATTACTTAATAAGTTCCCTAAAATTCCCCTGTATCATATACAACCTTTAAGATTTTAAAATATGTGCCCAAAGATGTGCAGCCCCTTGAAACTGCGTTCTTCCACAAACCAGCCCTAAATTAACTTCCCTTTTAGCCAGACCCCCCCCCCCCCCCCCACCACCACCAAAAGCCTGAAGCAATCCCCTGGATTTCCCTAACTACAAAAATAATATTTTTCACAATTTCAAGGCTTAAGCTTTATTTTCAGCCTACCCGAAGCTCTGGAGTCATACTAAACAAAAAAAACAAAACCTGCACATGCTCAGTAGTGCTTCCACTCAGCAGGCAAAGCCCTAACCAGCCACTCTCCTTCCTGCTTTTCCCCTGACTTACAGCCAGCCAGCCAAACATTACAGCTTATCGCAACTTATGCCAACTCCCGATCTGGACCTTTCCCAGAAATCAGCCCAGAGAGAACCCGAAATTAATCAGGAATGCCCTGAACCCCCCCCCCCCCCCCCCCACCAAAAAAAAAAATGACTCCAACAGCCTGAAATGACTCAAAATAGGCTAGCCCCACCAGGACAGCCCCGGATCAGCCTCACAGCCAGGAAATGAGTCAGAAAAGACCCACACCACCTCCAAAGCCTCCAGGTACCAATTTTTTTTTTTTTTTACAGTGGTTACACTACGTGAAAGTGTTTTCACCTTGCTATACAGATATTATTGGGTGGCATTGCCTTATTTGGCAGACTGACCCCTAGCACCATTAGGGATCAGATGTCTCCAATTTGAATGAAGATGGTGTAGGAAACAGGAGATACTAGGCATCACTCCTGCCTGTAGAGGTGGGTAGGGAGTCAGAATGCTGGCCCTGAGGGGGAGGGGAAGGAGAGATGCTGGAGCTGGTGTGGGGGGATAGAGAGAGATAAGGAAATATTCTGGATCTGGTGAGGGGAGGCAACATGTGGCATAAACCTAGGTAAGGAAAATGTTCTAAAGAGACACAGACCAGTGGTGTGCTGGTAAATTTTTAACAACAGGCTCTCTCCCCGGTCCAACTCTGCACCCTCTCCCCCCCCCCCCTGTCCACCTCTGCGCCCCCCCAAAAAAAATTGCAGAGCTGGCTATACCCAGGGAGAGAGCCTGGGGGGTCATGCATTACTTTCTCTGGGAAATTTGTTTTTTTTAAATGCTTCCAGGTTCCAATCTAATTCAAGTTTAACGTGGGATAAAATGCCATAAATAAGTAAATAAATAGAAACTCCGAACATTGAGAACCTGATTCCCATAACATGATGTCTGTTTTAGAAGCCCATTACCAGGAGAAAAAAGAATCTCTGCACCAATAACAGGGTTAAATGTCATAAATAAATAAGTAACTAACTAACTAACTAACTAACTAACTAAATAAATAAATAGATAGACAGAAACTCTGAATGTTGAGCACCTGATCCTTATAATATGACATCTGTTTTAATGGCCCTTTACCAGGAGAAAAAAGATCTCTGCACAAATATAATACATACTAGGCTGTCCCTAGAACCAGCCCTTCTAAATGACACACTGATTATGATTTATAACAAATTACTACTCTATCTATGAAAAGTTATTCCATTGCTATACTTCCTCTGACCTCTGTGTACATCTGTATGCTGCCAAAGCTGGCATGTTTGAAAATATAATTGAGATTGAAAAAATGCTACCAACAATAAAGAACGACAACATGGATGCAGCACCTGATTCTTATAACATGATATCTGTTTTAGTGGCCCTTTACCAAGAGAAAAAAATCTCTGCACAAATATAATACATGCAAGAGGGTATCCCTATAACCAGCACCTCCAAATGATAAACCGAGTACGATTTATAACAAATTACTACTACCTCTATGTTCATCCGTATGCTGCACAAACTGGCATGTTTGAAAATATGTGAGATTAAATTAAAATGCTACCAACAAAAAAAGAACGACAACGTAGATGCAGCAGCTCATAAGTTTGCTTGATTTTGTTTTGGGTTTAACAGCAAAGACAGCTGTGCTGGAAAGGGAAACAGACTAACCTAAACAGCTTCAATGCTTTTTTTTTTAATTTCATGCTGTCTCCGTCCTCATCCAAACCCAGCATCATCTCCCTCCTGCTCCTCTGCGAGTCCTACCTCTCTCAGCTTCCATTCTCTGGCCATTCTTCAAACCTTACTCTTCCAGCAACTCTAGTGGTAACACGTGATGCTGCCTGGTCGACCCGGAGCCTTGTCTCTGCCAAGTAGTATACTGCTCCGCTGATGCAACTTCCTGTGGGTGGGATCTGGCAGAGAAAAGGCTCCGGGTTGGTCAGGCAGTGATGGGGCGGGGTGATGAACCTAAGGGACAACATGATGATAGTGGCGTACCTAGGGTAGTTGACACCCAGGACCGGTCATTCTTTAACACCCCCCTCCAAAATCCAGTACTAGGCATACCGAGAATATATAACACTCAGGATCTATAGAGCAATTCTAACATACCATAAGCAGTAATTTCTACGAGTCACACAAGGAAAAGGAAAGCATCTTAAACATTACAGTGAGCACTAGAACATCAATTCACCTATTGTAAAATGAACCCAGACAGAATAGTACAGATCGTCGATCCTGCACAGTCAATGCCAACTGAAAGCCATGTCTTTTTCACAAACACAGGTACACCCTAATCCACTATAAAATAAGTAATCATAAACTTTCTATTTAGACAAAAATTAAACTGAAACCCCAAGATGCTAGATTACTACTACTACTACTACTATTTAGCATTTCTATAGCGCTACAAGGCATACGCAGCGCTGCACAAACATAGAAGAAAGACAGTCCCTGCTCAAAGAGCTTACAATCTAATAGACAAAAAATAAATAAAGTAAGCAAATCAAATCAATTAATGTGGACGGGAAGGAAGAGAGGAGGGTAGGTGGAGGCGAGTTGTTAGAAGTGGTTACGAGTCAAAAGCAATGTTAAAGAGGTGGGCTTTCAGTCTAGATTTAAAGGTGGCCAAGGATGGGGCAAGACGTAGGGGCTCAGGAAGTTTATTCCAGGCGTAGGGTGCAGCGAGACAGAAGGCGCGAAGTCTGGAGTTGGCAGTAGTGGAGAAGGGAACAGATAAGAAGGATTTATCCATGGAGCGGAGTGCACGGGAAGGGGTGTAGGGAAGGACGAGTGTGGAGAGATACTGGGGAGCAGCAGAGTGAGTACATTTATAGGTTAGTAGAAGAAGTTTGAACAGGATGCGAAAACGGATAGTGAGCCAGTGAAGGGTCTTAAGGAGAGGGGTAGTATGAGTAAAGCGACCCTGGCGGAAGATGAGACGGGCAGCAGAGTTTTGAACTGACTGGAGAGGGGAGAGGTGCATACAATGCAACACCACAGAAACAGAAAATGTAAATTTAAAAAAACTTACAAATACCAATCACCACTTTACAAATTAACAAATAGAAATAAAACAAATATAGAAAATAAAATAATACCATTTTATTGGACTAATACATTTAGCTTTCAGAGGCCAAAACCTCCTTTCTCAGGTCAATACAGTATAGTGCTGTTACAGTATCCTGACCTGACCTGAGGAAGGGGGTTTTGGTCTCTGAAAGTTAGTCAAAATGTATTAAAATTAGTTCAATAAAAAGATTACTTTATTTACATGTTCTATTTATAAACATTTATTGACACATCTACAATACTACTTTATCCTAAAGCAAAAAAATAAAAATATATATTTTATTTACAGTTTGTTGTCTCTGGTTTCTGCTTTCCTCATCTTCTTTTCACTGTCTTCCTTCCATCCAACATCTGTCTTCGCTCTTTCTCTGCCGTCCCCTCCATCCAATGTCTGCCCTCTGTCTCCCTTCCATCCACATCTGCCCTATCTCTGCCCCTTCCATCCACCATCTGCCCATCTGCCCTCTATCTCTGCCCCTTCCATCCACCATCTGCCCGTCTGCCCTCTCTCTCCCCCTTCCATCCACTGTCTGCCCTTTCTCTCTGCCCCTTCAACTTACCATTTGTCCTCCCTCTCCCATCCCCTCCCTCTCACTCCCCCTTCCATCCAGGATCTGTCCCCTCTCTCTCTCTCTGCCCCCTCTTTTTGGCCCCAAGTTCCAGCCTCATTATCCCATCTGCCCCTAGTTCCAGCCCCAGCCCATATCTCCCGCCTGCCCCCCCTTTTCATCACCAGTTTCAGCCCCACTATCCCATCAGTCCCCAGTTTTAGCCCCAGCCCTTTTTTCCCACCAGTGTCGAGCTTCAGCCCCAGCCATTTCTCCCTGTCTCCTTTTTAGCCCCCAGTCCCCCCAGTTCAGCCCCTGCCCCTTTTCAGCCCCCAGTTCCAGTCCCCTTCATTCACATGCCTTGCATTAGGGCCCCCCTTTTCAGCCCCAGACCCATTCTCCCTCCTGCCCCCTTCTCAGACCCCAGTTCCAGGCCCCTTCTCCCATCTGAGCCCCCCCTCCCAGTTCCAGGCCCCTTCTCCCATCTGAGCCCCCCCTCCCAGACCCAGTCCTCTTCTCCCATCTGAACCCCCCTCCCCGACCCAGTGCCCTTCTCCCATCTGAGCCCCCTCCCGACCCAGTCCCCTTCTCCCATCTGAGCCCTCCCCTTCTCCCATCTGAGCCCTCCCCTTTTCCCTTCTGAGCCCCCCTCCCCATTCCCCACCTGCCTACCAGCTCTGTGGACAGACGACCCTCATCTTTTGCCACCCAGCACCTGACCCAGCCTTTAAAAAAAATCTGTGAAGTGGCGGTGCAGCGCCTTGTGTCTGTCTGCTCTGCGTGTAAAGGAAGCAAATCACCTCATCGGCCGGCCTTCCCTCACTGTGTCCCACCCTCTGACGTAACTTCCTATTTCCGCGAGGGCGGGACATAGTGAGGGAAGGCCGACCGATGAGGCGATTTGCTTCCTTTACACGCAGAGCAGACAGACGCGAGGTGCTGCACCGTAGCTTCACGGATTTTTTTAAAGGCTGGGTTAGGTGCCGGATGGCAGAAGAAGAGGGTCATCTGTCCACAGAGCTGGTAGGCAAGTGGGGACTGGGGCGTCGGCAGAGCAGCCCCCCACCTGCTGCCCTTAGTACGCCACTGCATGATGAGGTATGCTGGGGGCTCATGGGCGGGTGGGGGCTGGGGGAGGAGGGAGAGAGGAGGAGAAAAAAAAACAAATGCTTGTGTGCTCGCTGCCTGACTCCATCAACAACCGGCTCGCAAAAATCAGTAAAATTTAACAACCGGCTCCTGCGAGCAGGTGCGAGCCGGCTCCAGCACACCACTGGATGGATGTCACTGGCACATAGTGGTCAATGTCATGACCCCATGTTAGAAAATATTTGTTAGCTCTCCTTCAGCCCTTTCAGACTCAAAGCAGCTTATAAAAGTAGCAAAGATCATTGCCAGAGACACAAAATGGATGAACTGTTTAGTACAAACGGCTCTTGGAACCGTTTTGTGTCATCTAAAAATAGGACAAAATAAGTGCAAAACAGGCTACAAATAAGTTTTCTTGCAAAGTTTTGATATGGTACATCTATTGGCAAAGGGCATCAAATCCTTGGAAGGAAAAAAGTTCTATACAAAACAACCATGAAATAAAAGCTCCTCAAATAAATACTCCCAAAACTTTTGCCTAGTTCTTAAAATGAATGCTTTCAGTTAGCTCTACAGTGCTCTGTACATTAGTACGCTAGCGTTTTTATTGTGTGCTAAAAATTAGCATGTGCTAACCGTATAGATGCTCATAGGAATATTATGGGCATCTACACGGCTAGTGCATGCTAATGCTTAGCGCGTGCTAAAAACGCTAGCGTACCTCTAGCACGGCTTAGTAAACAGGGCCCTAGATATGGCCCATATCATTTCCTACTAAAGGAAATAGGGCATTAACACTTGTGCAAAACTAATTGTAGCATAGCTTGCAAAACACTAATTGACTCATTAAAAAGAGCCAATTACAAAGCAGTGCAAAATAGCTTTAGTATGCATCCAGAAATGTGACAGAAATAGCAGTCACCCTCATTTCTTGCACAGCAACCCAAGAAAGCACTGGCTAAATAGCATGAGCATGCTGCTTACTACACTGAGATGTTACGGTCTTTTTTTACTCTTGGTTCCTTCTGTTGATTTTTCAAGGGGTAGACACATCAGCCTGGTACATGAGAGTTGCTGGTTAGTGCAGAAAGAGGAAATAGGAAAGAGTTGTACACCTAGGTAAGGAGGTCAAAGAAGAGTGGAGAGTTCCAAAACATACAAAAAAAACACTGAGATGAGCAGGTGTTTAGAACTCTTTTGTCTTATGTGTCTGTAAGGGTCTTCAAAGACTGGTGTCAAAAGACATGGTTGGGGAAAAAGGGAGCACACAAAAGAGAAGACCCAAAGAGGAATCTGACCATTCCCCTCTCTATGGACACCTATGGTGTAGACACCCAATAAGTACAGCATGTGCTGCTACTGCCTTAAAACTCACAGACTAACTACATAAGTATTGCCATACTGGGACAGACCAAAGGTTCATCAAGCCCAGCATCCTGTTTCCAACAGAGGCCAATCCAGGTCACAAGTACCTGGCAAGATCCCAAAACAGTACAATATATTTTATGCTCACTTGTCTTGTAGATTGTAAGCTCCTTGAGCAGGGACTGTCCCTCTATGTTAAATTTGTACAGCGCTGCGTAACCCTAGTAGCGCTTTAGAAATGTTAAGTAGTAGTAGTATGCTGCTTATTCTAGAAATAAGCAGTGGATTTTCCCCAAGTCCATTTTAATAATGGTGTATGAACTTTTCCTTTATGAAGCCATCCAAACCTTTTTTAAACCATGCTAAGCTAACCGCTTTTACTACATTCTCTGGCAACAAATGCCAGAGTTTAATTACATGTTGAGTGAATAAATATTTTCTCCAATTCATTTTAAATGTGCTACTTTCTGCACTCAAACCAAACCAACTGGTCAGCTGAACAGGGTTTTCGAGGCTCAGGCTGCGCTTCAGCCTTAAGCTTCGGAACACATAACTTTGCTTTGTTTAAAATTTCTTACTTCTTGATTTTATTTAATTTTTTGGAAATTCTTTTCTGTAACAAGTTGTAGTTATGTAAAATGAATGAAATTTTTGAATAAATCTAGGTGCCAATTGGCCTTTAGTACCAATAACAGCTCTTAAGTGGTGTTAATTGGTTCTAATTGGCAATCATTTGTAGTTACACATATAACTGGGCTTAGGCAATATTCTATAAACCCGGTACCAAAATTCTTTAGCACATAACTACAAAAGGAACGAGTTCATGGGCGGATCAGTGGCGTGTCTTGCAATTGCAGGCATAAGTTATAGAGGGGTCCTTTTACCAAGGAGTGCCAGAAAAATGGCCCATACTAGTGTAGGAGCAGATGGGAGAGGGGGAGCCCAGAGGGGAGAAGGGGATTGGGGAGGAGTGGGGGTGCTCAGGGGGGGCTCAGATGGGAGAGGGGGAGCTGAGAGGGGAGAAGGGGATTGGGAAGGGGTGGGGAGCCCAGAGGGGGCTCAGATGGGAGAGGGGGAGCTGAGAGGGGAGAAGGGCATTGGGGAGGGTGGGGGAGCTCAGAGGGGTGCTCAGAGGGGAGAAGGGCATAGGGGAGGGGAGAGGAGGGGTGGGGGTGCTCAGAGGGGAGAAGGGTCTGAAGCTGGAACTGGGGTCTGACAAGGGGGCAGGAGGGAAAATTGGTCCATGCCTGGGGCAGGTGGGAGAATGGGTCTGGGGCTGAAAAGGGGGGATGCAAGGCATGTGGTGGATGAAGGGGGCTGGAACTGGGGGCTGAAAAGGAGGGAAGTTGGGATAAGGGGGCTAGTACTGGAACTGGGGGCTGAAAAGGGGCAGGGGCTGAAACTGTGGGGACTGGGGGCTTTAAAGGGGACAGGGAGAACTGGCTGGGGCTGAAGCTCAGGACTGGTGAGAGAAAAGGGCTGGGGTTGAAACTAGGGGCTGAAAAGGGGACAGTGAGAAGTGGCTGGGGCTGAAGCTTGGGTCTGATGGGAGAAAAGGGCTGGGGACTGGTGGGATAGTGGGGCTGAAAAGGGGGGCAGGTGGGAGATGTGGGCTGGGGCTGGAACTAGGGACAGGTGGAATAAGGGGGCTGAAAAGAGGGGGCAGAGAGAGAGGGGACAGACCCTGGATGGAAGGGGAGAGCTTGAGGGAGGGCACACCCTGGATGGATGGGAGAGAGAGGGCAGATGGATTGAAGGGGCAGAGAGAAAGGGCAGATGGTGGGTGGAAGGGGGAGAGAGAAAGAGGGCAGACTGGGGCAAATGGTGGATGGAAGGGGCAGAGATAGAGGGCAGATGTGGATGGAAGGGAGAGAGAGGGCAGACAGTGGATGGAAGGAGCAGAGAGAGAGGGCAGACAGTGGATGGCAGAGAGAGAGAGAGCGAAGACAGATGCTGGATGGAAGGAAGACAGTGAAAAGAAGATGAGGAAAGCAGAAACCAGAGACAACAATTGTAAATAAAATATATATTTTTATTTTTTTGCTTTAGGATATAGTATTGTAGCTGTGTTAATAAATGTTTATAAACAGAACATGTAAATAAGGTAATCTTTTTATTGGACTAATTTTAATACATTTTGACTTAACTTTCAGAGAACAAAACCCCCTTCCTCAGGTCAGGATAGGATACTGTAACAGCACTATACTGTATTGACCCGAGGAAGGAGATTTTGGCCTCTGGAAGCTAAATGTATTAGTCCAATAAAATGGTATTATTTTATTTTCTGTATTTCTTTTATTTCTATTTGTTAATTTGTAAAGTGGTGATTGGTATTTGTTAGTTTTTTCAAATTTACATCTGCTGTCTTTATATTTTGCACAGTACTAGTTCACTGGGTAAATCTCTCTTATCTGCACCCTTCTCCTCCAATGCTAACTCCAGACTCTGTTCCTTTTATCTTGCTGCACCATATGCCTGGAATAGACTTCCTGAGCCAGTACGTCAAGCTCCATCTCCGGCTGTCTTCAAATCTAAGCTAAAAGCCCACCTTTTTGATGCTGCTTTTAACTCCTAACCCTTATTTTATCATCCTCACTTTAATATTCCCTTATCTCTTGTTTGTCTTGTATGTCTGTCCTAATTAGATTGTAAGCTCTGTCGAGCAGGGACTGTCTCTTCATGTTCAAGTGTACAGCGCTGCGTACGTCTAGTAGCGCTATAGAAATGATAAGTAGTAGTAGTAGTAGTACTAGGGGACATTTTCTGTTTCTGTGGTGTTGCATTGTATGCAGAGTCTGGCATCGGGGGGTTCAGTTTAATTTTTGTCTAAATAGAAAGTTTGTGATTACTTATTCTATAGTGGATTAGGGTGTATCTGTGTTTGTGAAAAAGACGTGGCTTTCGGTTGGCATTGACTCTGCAGGATCGACGATCTGTACTAATCTGTCTGTTTTCGTTTTACAATAGGTGAATTGATGTTCTAGTGCTCACTGTAGTGTTTAAGATGCTTTCCTTTTCCTTGTGTGACTCGTACAAATTACTGCTTATGGTATGGTAGAATTACTCTATAGGTCCTGAGTGTTTTGTATTCTCGGTATGCCTAGTACTGGATTTGGGGGGGGGGGGTTAAAAAATGACCGGCCCCGGGTGTCAACTACCCTAGCTACGCCACTGCTCATGCTTAAAGTTATGTGGACGCATGCCGACTCACGCTCTATTCTATAACAGCACTGGGATCTGTGCCCAATTTTGGTGAGAGGATTTATACCAACTGAAACCTGGTGTAAATCCTCGCATCTAATTTAGGGATGGCTCTGCTGTATTCTGTAACAGACTGCGTAGATTCTAGAAACACCCCCTTTTCAGAGCCATGCATAAAAATTTAGACGCACATCTTTATAGAATACTGACTAGAAAGATGCACACATAAATGCAAATTAGTGCCAATTATCATTAATAATTGATTGTTAGTGCCCAAGTTTTGGCATTAATTGACTGTCAATTAAATTGCACTCAAATTAGACATGCGCCCAAATTTGCGCACTCAGTTTTGAGCAACATATGTAGAATTTGGAGGATAATGTGCACTCTTCAAGTAAAGTGTGTGTTATTTGCAGATAGTGTGCACTATGAACAACATTTGTTTTGAAATTTGAAAAAAAACAACATGAAAATATTCTGTTCCTAGTATTTTTTAGTATACACAAAAGAGCTTTAATGCACACACTAAAATTTATTTTATAGAATACTTGTAAAAGAGGCCTGTTTCGAACAGAAAGGAAATGGGCGCTAGCGAGATTCCAGGGCCCCCCTTCCCCTTCCCCTTCCCCTCCCCCTCCTTCTCCTCCTCCTCCTCCTCCTCCTCCCCATCACCTCCCTCCCCCCACACTCTACCTGAATGTACACCACTTCAATAGCTTTCAGGCTTACATGTTTTTCTGTTCCTGGAGGGAGCCCCAGAAAAAAAATGAATAGAGATATAGTAGGATTTGAACCTGTGTCTCTTAGTTTATTGATCACCACAGTGAGCACTAGACTACTCCTCTGACCTGCTACTGCCTTGTTCAAAATGGCCATAATATCTGCAGCAGACATAAAGCCTGGTTTTCTCTTCTGGTTTCACTTTCAGGGGAGAGGGATAGCAACCACTGAGGGATTAAGGAGGTGTGTTGTCCTGCCTTAAATCTTCCAGTGATCAGCTGCTCAGTCAGAGCAGCTTATTGTACCCTGGATGTGACTGAGGCCCAGATGCACTAATCCTAAAAAACCAGCAACAGTGTTTTTTATACCAGTTCTAGCTGGTTTAGCAAGCAAGTAGTAAAACGAGACATGCACAAAAGGGTTCTCTGAGCTATTTTCCTGTCACGGTAGCAGCTAATGAAAATGGAATGCAAAGCTATGATAATGAGCTGATTGCTATTATAATGTGCATGTAGGGTGATGCACAGTCATTTTCTGACCCCATGCACAGAGGCAGTTCATACCTTTACCTTGGGAAATCTAACAGGAGGTCTGCAGCTCTCAGTAGTGCCTGGATGGGGCTTCTGTGAGCTGCAGACCGTCTGTTGCTGGTGCTGCTGCAGACCGTCAGTTGCTGGTGCTAGTGCAAGGAAGCTGATCTGCTGGTTCTCACTCCTCCCAATGGCTGGCAGCTTGAAAAAGCACTTGATTTTTCTTTTAGGCAAAAGATTTGGTGGGACGAACAATGCGATTTAGGAAGTTTCAGCCAACTGTTCTCTAAAGATTCCTGTCTGCTCGGAACCTCTCTTTCCGGGCTCTCTTTCCATCTCTTAGCCCCCCCCCCCCCCCCCCCCAGGGAGGGAAAACACAGATAAGAAAGAGAACTTAGACTCCATTAGGCGCAGCCAGTAAATTACTTTTATTAGCTTGTCACAGAGCCAAAAAATACAAATAATAGTTCTCTCTCTTGGAGCAGGTTGTCAGTCAGCAGCGCACATCCTGAAAAACAAAATTGCCCCCCTAACACCTCCCGGACATCACATGTATACTGTTGCAAATTCCATTTCTCATAAATCATGTGATTTCCCATAAACTAGCACCATTAGGTTGCCTTATACCATATATGGATTGGTCATGTATTCTATCAGTCTCTCCTGATGTGTTTGCACGGGAACAGTCTGTGGCCATTGGTTAGTCAGTTATCAGTATAGCGTGCAGTTAGTCACAGAGCAAAAAAATTACATAGAACAATACCCTTGTGTCCTCTGTCTATCTCCCTTAGCCCTCACACTGTGTCCTCAGCCTGTCAGCAACTGCCATGTTTACCTTATATGAAAGGCACGATCTCAGCTCCCAGCTCCTGAGAAAAGCACTATATGTTGCAAAGATAACTTGTTAGGCCATCTTGTGAGAACCAAACTGACAGTACAGGCCTTAGGCCTAACCCTTAGTAACAGGCCTAAAAAGAGGAAAGAATATACACTATCATATTTGGGCATTCCCATAGCAGTAAAATAAAACCCCTCCAAGGGGGTCACACATTGACATCCTCCTTCCATCCCCCAGAGCTCGAGAACTGCTTCTGTCAGAAATGTAATTGCATCTATTTGTACTTTTGTGCTAGACCATTGCATGAATCACTATTGCTTTTACTGCCCAGATCTTTGGTATGCAGGGTACACTGATTAGAAGAGGCCTGAGGCTGCTTCGGGTTGATGTTTTCTTTGCAGCTTTACTCTAAAAACAAAACAAAAAAAAGAAGGCTACCTGTTTTCCTACATGCAGTTTGTCTGCATGTAGGAAGGCCATCTGTAGCATGCACAGAGCAGCCACGCTTAGCACTTGGTTGCTCTGCGCATACTCAGCTAACCGACAGGCTTCCTCCCCCTCCCCAGAAGGAAATCGTATGCAAATGAGCTAACAGCGAACAGCTCATTTGCATTAAATTTCCTTCATGCATGCCCGGCTTTTTCAAAATCTCTAAGCAGCAACCGGGTTCGGTAAGGGAAGAGCTTTTAGCGTGGAGTTTAGTGCATCTGGGACTGAAACATGTCTAACTTAGGACATCCTTCTTTTTAGACTTGGATGTTTCTTCCCATTCGGTAATCACTGTTGGACCTCCTGATTTTGGATCCTCCCTGTCCTGTCCAAAACATGTCCACAACATGCCCCTTTGCTATTTGCTACAGTGTGAAATATCCAAATTCTGACTTTCCAAAATCAGGATTTGGATATTTTTATCAGATGGACATTTTATTAGGCATTTTGGAGCCCTGTTACAAAGGTGCACTGAAAAATGACTTGTGGTAGTGTAGGCGCGGGTTGTGGATGCGCGCCAATCCATTTTTCAGCGCACCTGTAAAAAAGGCCTTTTTAAAAATTTTTACAAAAAATGGACATGACAAAATCAAAATTGCCACACGTCCATTTTGGGTCTCAGACCTTATGCCAGCCATTGACTTAGCGGTAAAGTCTCACGCGGTAACTGGGCGATAATGACCTACATGTGCCAAATGCCACTTGGCGCGCATCCGATATGCGCGGCAGAAAATCAAAATTATTTTTCGGCCGTGCGTAACGGATGCGCGCCAAAAATGAAATTACCGCAAGAGCCACGTGATAGCCATGTGGTAACTCCATTTTGGCGCACATTGGGCATGAGTAAACGTTTACATGGCTTAGTGAAAGGGCCCCTATGAGACATCCATCTGCCTTGAAAATGAGTACCTATGCACAATGTATTCCCACATTCTCTCTTCACATTTTTTCTTTTCTGTGTTCACATTATCTTTTTAATCAATCAACAGGCTCTCCTGAGGAATATGAACGGGAAATAAGAGACATTCTTTCCAGTAACTCAGAAGCAGATCGTGAAAGGAAACAGCAACTGTTGGATTGCTGCCGAAAAGGCTGTGATGAAGAAACGCTCAAGACTTTTTGCACATTTTTAGAGTACTAAATCTTGTAATAGATAATTATCACCTACACCATCTATTCTACCCATTTCCACTTCCTACTACTTCAGTGTTTGTACTTCTCTTAAATTCTGTACTCATTTTAAGCAGGGGTGTATTCAGACACCCAATTTTGGGTGGGCCTGGGCATAAGATGGGTAGGCATAAGAACCCCACCCCTTACCACAGGTGATGATCTCTCACCTGCATGCCATATGGTCTCTCAAACATCCCCCCCCCCCCCCCCCCCCCCCCCACACACATACCTTTTAAATAGCAGATTTTTCACTGGCAGCAAGCAGCAACTAATACACACTGCTCATGTTGGCCCAATTACCTTTCCACTGATGCAACTTTCTGTATTTACATAGGTGGGAATACATCAGAGTGAAGGAGGTGGGGCCAGTGCAAGCAGTATATACCAGTCACTGCTTGCTGCAAGCAAAGATCTGCTATTTACAAGGTATGCAGGAGGGACAGCTGTTGGGAGTTTTCGGCTGGTGGGGCTTGGGGATCCCTGCCAGCCACATCATAGGTGTGCTACTACTGGGTGAGCCAGAGTCCAAAATAGGTGAACCTGGGCCCACCCTTGGCCATGCCACTGATTTTAAGGTCATTTTTCAAAGGGGACCCATTTTTATTCTTTAAGCTAAGTAAACATTTTACAGCATTGAGTATACAAGTGTGTTACTTGTGGCAATTGGAGGCATTTTTTCCAAAAAAGTAGAGTCATGCTATAATTATATGCCTGGACAACTTTGAAAACCAGTGAGTCCGTGACTGTCCTTTGGAAACATATGAGCATAGCATGTCCCTATACATCTACATATATATAGGGAGAAGACTGTTTAAAAGTTTATTGAAAAGTATTTGTCAGCACTTATATTACATTTATGTTATAGATGGGAGGAAATTCAGTACCATTTTTAAAAGGGACCAGATTGAGCTACCCAGGTAGTATGTTTTTCATGAAGACCTTTGAGAAAGTAGCAGTTGCTGCTATAATTTACAATAATCTGTCAATAAAAATCTGTTCTTTGGACCTATCAGGAAGGAGAAATATTTTCTTTTGCATTATAAATGAAAGTTCTAATTATCATAGAGTGTACCAAGAATTTATATAGCAAAAGAAGCTCTGAGTCCCACCAAGGATTATAGTGCCACTAGATCCTTTCTGTAGTTATTTGATATTGCAAGTGGTCTGCTTTTAACGCCTAATGTTGGAGATGAGTTTTGTCCCTTTCCCACTTTGGTGCCTATAGAAGTTCATGGTATAGTAATATCTGATGTGATCCACAAGGTTCTGTTGATCTTCAGAGTGTGCCAGCTGGAAAAAAAACCAAACAAAGCTACACCTTCTGTCTGCCTCTCCTGCAACTGGTTTCGGTGGCATCTTCAAACTCTTGAGCCCAAAAGAGAGAAGCTGAGTCACCCAACACAGAAATTGAAACATAGCACCTTGCAGACAGAGCCTTTCGTGACCATGACCACTGACTCATTGGCATGCTGGCCACTCAAATCCATAGTCTGGACAGCTCTAGCCAAACTTTCCCAGTATTTATTTTCTTATCCGCCAATCAGCATGCCAAATGAACATATATTCTCAATGGCAAAGGATATCATGTACCTGCTTCTCTCAGAGACAGCACCAAATTTGTTGGAAAAGCTTGTTTCCACTAAAGTTTTATGTTCATTATGGGATGGGTGCACCTCATTAGAGAGCCTTTCCCAATCTGGCCTGATGCTTATCTAGACTAAATTACCTCATTCTTGCCTAGACTACCGCAATAGGATAAGGGATCCCCATACCTCAACCACACAGCAACTCACCCATCACATAGTGCAAAAACAACACATACCAAAAAAATCTCCCAGATTTAGAGCAACACCAAAAACACTGCCTAAAACCACAACCAACACAAGCCCAGTAAATCAGCCAATCACCCAGGTATTCACCCAAATACTTGCCAGAATGGTTGCAGGAAGGGGTGCAAAAGGGAGCATTATCTTTTGTCATGCCTCTTAGTCAGCATGCCAGTGGCGGTACACTGCTGGAGTGGCATCTTAACAGGAATGGGCAACAGATGACATTATCGGCCATAGATGTTCTGGAGCTCACAAAAGCCTGTCAGAATAAAGTGTAGCAAAATTAATGAGAAATGAGTCTGGCCACCTCTCCAAACTACTGTTCCCTCTGAGCTGAGCAGGAGTTCTCCACCTACAGTCCTTCTGGGGAGGGGGGAGGGGTGCTGTTTTACTATCACATTTTTAATAGTGAGGGATGGGCAAGATCTGCAAGACTCAATGGAACCTGCCTGTCCCTAACAATACTGAAGCACCAGTCCCCACTGGCAGCAGTGCTGTTGAAGGCCTCCTGCTCAGCTAGAGGAAACAGTGCTCCAAACATTAATTTCCAGCAGCACTAACCAGAGCAGAAGGATTCACTAAACTGGAGTGGCATCTAAAATAGAAACAGCACTAGGTAGCACAGTACATAACATACAGGATGTTTCCTTTTGACTTTATTCACACCCTTCAGTGCAACCCATGGCCCAGCTTCCTCTGTGGTACTGATGGTATACTTTCTCCAACCAATGTGCACAAGTACATAACTATTTCCATACTGGGACAGACTGAGGGCAAGATACATTAAACTTTAACGACCCTTTAACGAGGAAATTTTGAAACGTAGCATGCATTAAAGGCCATCTTCCGACGACGCTAGCAGCTAACGAAAACGGAATGCAAACGAGTAACTACCATTGAAATGTGGGCGATTCGGAATGCATTAACCATACCAACGAGTGCACTGATTCATTTACCGTGAAATATTTAACGTCAGGTCAGAGCTGTCGTTAAGGCCTGAGCTGTCATCTCCCCGCTTCCCCCTGCACCTTAAAATTCCAAGCTGGCATGTTGAAAAACAAAATAAACAACACAAACATGTGGCTCCCCGCTTCCCTCTGCATACAATAGAAATGAAACAAAAACAAAATCAAAGAAGGACCGGGAGGGGGCAAGGGCGCTCGTCAGGAGCATCCTGTATGGACGGCCTTGCCCCCCCCCCCCCCTGAGGTCGCCGCTGCTCCCTGCTTCCACATGTATTAAATAAAAAATAAAAACAAAAAACCAAAGTTTAGCAGCCCCGGTCCCCCTCCCTTCCTCTCTCTGTTTTTCTCCTTCTCCCACAGCTCCGCCTCCCGCCATCCTCCGCCCCAGTGCCCCGCCCCCCTGAGCTCGTCGCCACCGCTCCCCCCCTCTATTGGACCCCCCTCTGCTTTACTGGCCCACGCAGCGCCTCTCACCTCTGTGTGAAGGCGCTGCACGGGCAAGAACAGTTGATCAGCAATCAGTGCTGCCTTCTCCGACGTCCCTCTGTTCTTCCTGGGCCCGCCGTCCTCTGACGTGGGTAACTTACGTCAGAGGAGGGCGGGCCCCGGAAGAACAGAGGGACGTCAGAGAAGGCAGTACTGATCGCCAATCAGCTGTTCTTGCCCGTGCAGCGCCTTCACACAGAGGTGAGAGGTGCTGCGCGGGCCAGTAAAGCGGAGGGGGGGTCCGGTAGAGGGGGGAGCGGCGGCGATGAGCTCAGGGGGGCGGGGCACGGGGGCAGAGGATGGCAGGAGGCGGAGCTCTGTGGGAGAAGGAGATAAACAGAGAGAGGAAGGGAGGGGCACCGGGGCTGCTAAACTTTGTTTTTTTTTTAATTTTTTTTTATTTAATACATGTGGAAGCGGGGAGCAGCGGCGACCTGGGGGGGGGGGGGCAAGGGCGTCCATACAGGATGCTTCTGACAAGTGCCTTTGCCCCTTTTATTTTCAACGTGTGTTTTTTTGTTTTGGGTTTTGACGTTTGTGGCATGCGCAGAGCAGCCAGCATAACGCTTGGCTGCTCTGCGCATGCTTTATGGGCATTTTAATGACGGGGATTACACTTCTGTAATGCATTCGACTTTCAAATACCGAACCGAACATGTGGGACTTCTGTTTGAGTGCATTCTTCATTTTTTCAACTTCGGTAAGGACTTTTACGTTTTTGATTTTTTAACGTATGGTTGATGCATCTGGGCCTGAAGGTCCATCAAGCCCAGCATCCTGTTTTTAACAGTGGCCAATCCAGGTCACAAGTACCTGGCAACATCCCGAAAAGGTACAATACATTTTAAGCTGCTTATCCTAGAAATAAGCACTGGATTTTCCCCAAGTCCATTTTAATAATGGTCTATGGATTTTTCCTTTAGGAAGCCAACCAAACCTTTTTAAAACTCTGCTAACTGCTTTTACTACATTCTCTGGCAATGAATTCCAGAGTTTAATTACACATTGAGTAAAGAAAACTTTTTCTCTGATTCATTTTAAATTTACTACTTTGTAGCTTCACCGCGTGCCCCCTAATCCTAGTATTTTTGGAAAGAGTAAACAAGCGATTCACGTCTACCCGTTCAACTCCACTCATTATTTTATAGACCTCTATCATATCTCCCATCAGCCATCTTTTCTCCAAGTTGAAGAGCCCTAGACGCTTCAGCCTTTCTTCATAGGGAAGTCTTCCCATCCCCTTTATCATTTTCATTGCTCTTCTCTGTACCTTTTCTAATTCCACTACTCCAGCTAGGTAGAGGAGGGATGAAGCATCTCGTGATCAAACCAAGAGGATCGCTCCTATGTCAATCTTGGTAATACAGTTTGTACTTGATGTATCACCTCTAGTTGTATGATTAAAAGAAAGTGTTAAAAGAAGACTGTGGGGTAACAACTTGGATGGTGATGGTTCTGGGGGATGCACCCTCACTTTGCCCTTTTGCATTACTATCAGTGTAGGTAAAAGCTAAAGATGGGCAAGAAAACAGCAGTTTCTGTGGAGAGTTTAGTTCTCTTTGTTCCTACTGCATTCACAAAGGCACCATCTTGGACTGAACTTAGAAGCAGCACTTTACGAAAGTAATATATTGAAGTAACTGAAATACAGATGCATAGGAAAAAGAGGAGGCTATTGTGATTTGTCTTAGATAGAAGAGAATGTAATTCCATTTAAATTGAAGTGATCTGCAGACCTCCAGCTCAGGCAGAATAACTAGATAGAGATTTAACTGACAACAAACATACAGGTGCAATGAGGGAGAAAGTAGCCAGTCTCAGTCTTCCAGAGAAGCAGTGCATCCTTTCTGTGGAAGCAGTTATACTTTAGAGATCCTGGAGTGCTTTCAAGAGACAATCCTCAAGAAAATAATAAGAACCAGTAAGTTTGGGGGCAATTAGACTTGTACTTAAAAATAAAAAATACTCGGTCAATATTTACCCGTGGGATGAATTAGACCCCAATATTCAGTGCCAGAAGCTATGCAGGTACCGACACCAAATATCCAGGGCTCTCTGGGCAAATGTGAGACACTGGTTCTTAAGTATGTCCAGGCTGATATTCTGTAGTACTGCAAGACTAACATCATTTTACATCCAGAGCAGCAAGAAGCAGGAGTAAGTAGGATTCCCTCCTGTCCCAATGACCCACTGGATCACCAAGGATGTCCAGGTGGGCACTGAGTGGGGAGGCTTGTTATGTGGAAGGGTCCAGGTGAGTGACTGGAATGGGGAGGGGGCCCTTGTTATGTGGAGAGAGTCCAGATGAGGGCGATGAGCGTGGTGGGGCAGGTTGGGAGGGAGAGGAGCAGGGGTTGAGAGATGCTGGCTGCTATGTAGATGCCCACTAATATTCAATGCCAGCACCCGCATAGCTAAGTGACCAAAGTTAAATAGATGTTTTTGTGGTCCTATCTGGCATGAGCACTGAATATTGCTGGCACCTGTATAACTGCTGACTCCTCTCCAACTCTACCCATGGAACACCCCTCTTCTGTCTGGATTTGGTATGGCCAGCTAGTGTCTATATTTAATGTCACTGCCTGGCTAACTGCCTCTGAATATTGACAGATGGCGCTAGAGCATGATTTAAATGGGCAGGAGCCTCTCCTGCCTGCTTAAATAACTTTGAATATCAGGCCCTACATTTCTAATGTTGGCAGTGCTTTTTTTGTGCCGGTACGCAACGGTACGGCGTACCGGCACCTTTTTTTTTTGCTCCCCCCGCCCCGTGAGTCCATGTCCCGCACGCAGTGCCAGCCCCCATTTCCGGCCGCTGCTGCTTCTCCTGTTGAGCAGCAGCGGCCGCTACACAAAGAAAAAGATTTTTTTAAAAATTGAAACCTGGCTGAAACGCGGCACCCCGGCACTGTAGACAGCCATTAGGCATTGGCTGTTGCCCCGCAGCCGCTCCTCCTCTTGCCTCTACGTCACTGCGCTCCTCCGGGGTCTTCCTCCAGGGGCAGTGACGTAGAGGCAAGAGGAGGAGCGGTTGCGGGGCAACAGCCAATGCCTAATGGCTGTCTACAGTGCCGGGGTGCCGCGTTTCAGCCAGGTTTCAATATTTTTTAATCTTCTTTTTCTTTGTGTAGCGGCCGCTGCTGCTCAACAACAGGAGAAGCAGCAGCGGCCGGAAATAGGGGCTGGTGCCGCGTGCGTCGCGTCTTCGCGCCAAACTTGGCAGGGAGAGGGAATCCAACAGAGGGAAGGATTGGGGAAAGAGGGAAAACAACAGAGGGAAGGATTGGGGAGAGAGAGAGAGGGAAAACAACAGAGGGAAGGATTGGGGAGAGAGAGAAAGAGGGAAACCAACAGAGGGAAGGATTGGGGGGGAGAGAGAGAGAAAGAGGGAAACCAACAGAGGGAAGGATTGGGGAGAGAGGGAAACCAACAGAGGGAAGGATTGGGGAAAGAGGGAAAACAACAGAGGGAAGGATTGGGGAGAAAGAGGGAAAACAACAGAGGGAAGGATTGGGGAGAGAGAGGGAAAACAACAGAGTGAAGGATTGGGGAGAGAGAGAAAGGGAAAACAACAGAGGGAAGGATTGGGGAGAGAGAGAGAGGGAAAACAACAGAGGGAAGGATTGGGGAGAGAGAGAAAGAGGGAAAACAACAGGGAAGGATTGGGGAGAGAGAGGGAAAAACAGATGGAAGGATGGGGAGAGAGAGGGAAAAACAGATAGAAGGATTGGGGAGAGGGGAAAACAGATGGAAGGATGGGGATAGAGAGAGAGGGAAAACAGGGAAGGATTGGGGAGAGAGAGAAAGGGAAAACAACAGAGGGAAGGATGGGGAGAGAGAGGGAAAAACAGATGGAAGGATTGGGGAGAGAGGGAAAAACAGATGGAAGGATTGGGGAAAGAGAGAGGGAAAACAGATGGAAGGATGGGGAGAGAGAGGGGGAAAACAGATGGAAGGATGGGGAGAGAGAGAGGGAAGATGCTGGATGGAAGAATGCAGAAAGAAATAGGGGAGACACTGGAAGGATGGGGAGAGAAAGCAGAGCTGCTGGATGGAAAAGGGGAATAGAGAAAGACTGGAGAATAAGAGGAAGGGGCATGGGGAGAACAAGGGTGAGGAAAAGATGAAAAGCCACAGGTAGATGAAGGACATTAAAGAATGGATAGTAAGAATGAATTAAATCTGGACAGAGAGAGAGCCTGAAAAATATTGAAGAAAGCAAAGAAAAAGGAGACAAAAATGACAAATGGCACAGAAGAGTTAAGCGAAAAGAAAAGAAAGCAGAATCACAGAATGGGACCAATATGGAAAGAAAAACAGTCACCAGACAACAAAGGTAGAAAAAAATCATTTTATTTTCATTTTAGTGTTTGTAATTATGTCCAATTTGAGAATTTACATTGGCTGTCTTATTTTGCACTGGGTATACTGGAGCTGTAAGATCTTACAGAGATTATTTATAATGAAAAAAATCACGTTATTTTTTTCTTCTATAGTACTATAATATTTTCAATGATGTCTGTTTATATGCGCCATGGCTGGTATAGGGGGTGTGGTTAATGTGGGTGTGGCTATCATAGGGGTGGAGCCATATGTGTTGACCCCGCCCATATTGAGTACCGGCACCTTTTTTTCTACAAAAAAAACACTGAATGTTGGTCACCTAAGCTCATGTAATCATTAATTTAAGAGCAAAAGCAGAAAGGGTGGGGGGAGGGGCAGAGTCTGAGTTCTGTTAAAATGGGACAGTACTTAAAGCACTGAGAAGGTAGAGAAATCTTTTTCTGACCAACATTTAGCTCAGTCAGAAACAGGGAGAGTTAGGGGCTGTCATGAGCTTTCATTTACAATGTGAATATGAATTTCAAAACTCATAGTTGACTCAAGGGGTTAAATATAAAGGAAATGAGAAATGTATTTTCTGTATGTTGTTCAAAAAGCAGCCTGTGTACCTGAGGTGAAGCTCAATAATTCTGAGGAGGAACAAGTTCCTCTGCAACAAGGTCAATCTCCTCCACCACATGAACCCAATCTGCGCACCTCCAGGTGCAGCTCTACCTTGGATTCAGTGGTGTAGCTAGGTGGGGCCACTGGACCTGTGCTCCCCCAAATTTCCTCTGGGCCCCAGTGGATTTGACCAGCGCTGGTCTGCGGTGGCACCACTGCCCTTATCTCTTGTTTGTCCTGTTTGTGTGTCCTAATTAGATTGTAAGCTCTGTCAAGCAGGGACTGTCTCTTCATGTTCAAGTGTACAGCGCTGCGTACGTCTAGTAGCGCTTTAGAAATGATAAGCAGTAGTAGTAGTAGTAGAGCATTGCCTGCCCTGCTTTCTCTTCCCTCACATCGGGCATGCTCCTTTTAGTGAAATTGAGCATGCTCAGTTTCACTAAAAGGAGCGTACCGGACGTGAGAGGAAGAGAGAGCAGGGCAGGCAATGCGGCAGCGCCGGAGACCAGTGCTGGACGAAGTCTTCAGCTGGCGGGGTTGGAGAGGTGGAGGGGGTGACCAAAATGGCCCCCCTCTTATCTCAAGGTCTGGCTATGCCCCTGCTTGGATTGACTCTGGAGATGATGACTTTAATGCATTAGTGGAGGATATTGGCCTGTTGAGGGAAAACATGGACCTCTGGCTACGGGTCATTGAGGACAAGACTGAGATGATGCAGTACACTCTAGGGTGTTATGGTCAATTTAATATTTACCCTAGAGCCCTTCTGATGGCCCTTACCTAGGAACACCTTTGATGAGTGATTCTGCTCCCTGGGGGTGTGCCCCCCCCATGGAAAAGTGTGTTATGATTTCTGTTTGTGCCGTTTTGGAAAAAGTGTTTATTTGTTAATGTTTTACATTTGTTGACAGATATTTTCACAGTTATTTCAAATATTTGATGTTATGTTTTTGCTGAAATTTGTAATATTAATATTTCCCACCCGAAATTCAAAGCAATTTAACAGGGCAGGAGAAGCTCCTGTCTGATTAAATCACTTGTGTCTGCCTACGTGTTGATATTCAGAAGAACTCAGGGCCTTTTTTGAGAGGGTACTGAGTACCGGCACATTTTTCATTGTCTGCTAAAATTGACCCATGGACCCCAAGTTTTAATGAAAGAGCTCAGGCTCTACACACCAATTCTGCCTTGTCATAGATTCTGTGACTAATTGCAGGGGGCCTAGCTATTGTGGGATGAGTTCCTCGGTGATCACCCCACCTCGCCTAGCATTTGAGTACCAGCACCTTTTTTGCTAGAAAAAAAACGTATTGGCGGCACTTAACCAGACAGTGCAGCTGAATATCACCACTATCTGCCCTTGTGTAACCGGACAGATCAGCAAGTAAATCAGGATGCTGAGACGCTGACTTCCAAAGCAAGCCAACTTTTATTAGCTAGCTGACACAGTACTAAGTTCAGACTCAGGATTCTGCGCCCAGAGCGTCACCTGACACTTATTCTTATACATCATTAATGATCATGCGCATAACACACACCATACATCACGCAAGCACATGCGCAGTACGAGCACATGCGCAATACAGTAGTAGTTCTGTAGTTCTCACAGAGAAAGAGTACGTCAGTTTCACAGAAAATGTTACTTTGCAAGAAAATGTAGAAAATGTTACTTATTGTATTGTTTCAGCACATCCACATAATACAGCTTCTGTGTATTGATCATGAGACTGCGCTGACAGAGCTAGCTGTATCCCTTACAAGCCTGAATTGCTGACTACTACAAATTGTTATCTAGCTGCTGGTTAACAAACAGGTTTTACTATTAACAAGTTCAAGCTGTGAAGTTTTAGTGTAGGCTCATTAGAGAAACTCTGATTCTTTGGTTCAAGCACAAAAGTATATGCAAAGTCCTAGTATAAAAAGTCCTTCAAGTTCAACTAATGCAAAACCTCACCCCCTACAATCCCCCCTTTGATACTTTATCAATTGTTCAAGTGAAAAGTATCACACCCAAGTCCAAGATGGTTAGTGTGGAGGAAGGTAAAGGATTGAAGTCCAGAGGTGTGAATGTCTCAAATAACAGATAGTTGTGAGTGCAGGTTAAGTTGATGAAGGTGTGGCTCTAAGTCTCCTCTCTTGGCCGTTGAGGTCTTCACCGGGGTTGAGACAAAAGGACCCCTATTGGACTCTCCCACCTTTGTAGCCGGTCTTTGCCAGGAAAGGTGTAGTTGGCCCAGAGTTGGTATGATACAATCAAGACGAAAGGGTGCTCTGCTTGGTCCCAGGATGGTTATGTGAGGCACCTGTAATGAGACAGAGAGGTTAGCACTTGAAACTTAACTTATGGTTCATCCACATATGACTCCTGATCGAAATCTGCTGAAGGTAAGGGAGAATACATCTGTAAGGACATAATTTGTAGTGCTGCCCGTTGGTCAGCAATACGCTCCATTGCTCGGCTGGCAAAGGACAAAAAGCAGGGTATTAAACAAGGTAAAAAGAGGAGTCCCCCAAACAGACATACCCTGAAAAATATTAATTTCTTCCACCAAGTACCCCCAAACATGGAGTCCCACCAACTATCACCCAGCATAGATGTCCATCGCTGGACGGGAACATGTGCAAGCTTTCGAATGTCAGTAGCTATATTCATTACTGCAGCTCCAGTGTCATCAATTTTCAAGCAACAATTAGAAGTATTCCATTTCCCACAAACCCCACCTTCTTCCGCAAGAAGGTAATCTAACGCTAGACGATTTTGATATATGGCGTTTCGCATTTGGGTTTGTTGCTTAGCGATGAGTTCAAGAGCTTCAGCTGTATGATTGGTAATGACTTCTACTACTGCCTGTAAACGTATGATGCGGTTCAACATATAAATAGGGGTTCGATACCCCCAGGACCCATCCTGGGCCCACATTGCGGGTCCGTACGTCTCTATGATCCGCTCTGGAGGCCACTCATCAGATCCCCACTTCTGCTCTCCTCCTATGGGAAAGGACCTTCGGGAGTGATGACTCAAATCATCATACAATGGTGTACCTAAGTCTGCAGCCGCAGAGTGAGGCAATAAGAAGAAGCCTGGATAGATTAACCCGATAGTGCAAGAGCCTGACCAGGTACCTGGCAATCGGGCATACACATTGTACCCACATATCCAGAATAACCCATCGGGTGCTTGCCAATGTCGAGCACCCGGAGACCTGGGTTATTCCAGCGTCCTCTCAACTGAGATACTCCTTGAAAAGGGTTAGTTCCAGAACAATTAAAGAGTTGTATAGTATTTGTAAAGTTATAAGGTGAACATGATTTGTTGGCTACAGAACTGGAGTACCATGTGACAGCTGCTGGCCAATATTGCACCTGGGAACCATTAACAGTAAGGATGGATATACTGTACAAGGAGTGTCCCCTACAGGGCTAGTGAAATTGCCATCAGGATATCGGGAAATACATTCATGGCCTATCACCAGAGAGCTAAGAGTCCATTGTCCTGTTCGCTGTGCATATGAAGGGCGTCTAGTCCAATTCCAGGCCGCTAATTGATCCGGAGTCATTGGGGAACCTCGCCAGGGCCAGGATTCTCCCATCAGGGCTCCCCCACAAATCAACAGTTGGTAACATTAAGTGCCTGGCCTATTCGGGAAGTCAGATCAATAAACAAATTTTTCCCTTGCTTAAAATCATCATCAAAATCAGAAGTGAGGTGGACGACAGATTCATATAAAGTGGTACTACTATTGGTTCCCTTAGGGAGGGGCAGGACAGGTCGGGTTACCCGCGCAATAGCTTTCTTCACTAATAATTCCTGTACCATGTCCTGTTTCCCTCCCCCGTCAGACAGGCCCCACTGTCCAGCATAAGTAGCACAAATCCTCTTTCTGCCTTTAGGACAGGTATGACATGCCCCTGAACACACTGAACCAAACCTATATGCGTGGGGCTTAAGATCACCTATCCAATATTTCTTGTTGTCCTCTATGCAGGAAGTAGGGGGGGGGGGGGCGAAAACAACAGTCTTTGTGAACGGAAGTATGGTGAGAAACATAATACCCCCTGTATGTGGTCCACTCCGCACTGGGGATGTACACTCTGACATGTCTGGGTGTGGACTACTGAAGGGTAGGGTAGCTATAGAGGAAGACCCCTCATATTAGGTACTGGGTGAATGATGGCAGGGAAGAGATGGAGGGAAATATTATTTAAAGGGTGACTCTCCTTATTCTAGAATCAGCCCTATACGGTGGCGGCTGTATTTTGGACATATGTGTGGAGCACAACTATCGACTCCTTTTCAGAGTCAATCGCAGAGGGGTGATTCGAGTTCGAATGGGCAGTCCACTTTCCCTGTGGTGACGATGCAGCAGCAGGTTTCACTCTGGTCCAATGTATCCAGACAGGAGTTCCTGCAATTTTAACAGCAGTGGGGGTGGTTAGAATGACGAGGAGAAGGCCCCCTCCACTTGGGTTTTAAACAATCACCATCATCCCATTCCTTTACCCATACTTCATCCCCTACCTGAAACTGATGTACAGGGGTGGTCAAAACTAGTGGACTTACAATCTCAGTGTACTGCTGAATTTCCTGCACTACCTCCCGTAACCCCATTTGCCACATAAGGGTACCCTCACCTTGGACTTGCAATGATATGGGACATGAGGGTATGGGTGGAGGTCTAGCATACATCATTTCATAAGGAGTGAGACCGGTGGTCCTGGGCAGACACCGGAGATGTAACAAGGCTAGTGGCAAAAGATCAGGCCACTTGGCTTTAGCCTCCTGACAGAGCTTAGCTAACTGATTCTTCAGGGATCTATTTGCCCTCTCTACCGCCCCACTACTCTGCGGTCTCCACGCGCAATGCAACTTCCAATCGAGGCCTAATCTCATGCTGAGTTGTTGAGTTACTTCGCTAGTAAAGGCAGAGCCATTATCAGAGTTGATCTGCTTGGGGAACCCGTACCTTGGAAGATGATGGAGAAGTAAAGAGGTGACTTCTTTAGCCATTTCAGTCCGTGTAGGTATGGCCTCAATCCATCCAGTATATGTACATACTGCTACAAGGATAGCTCTATATCCCTTGGCTGGGGGCATATGCGTGAAATCAATTTGACAGACTTGGAAAGGACTGGTGCCCCGTAAGATATTACCAGGAGCTGGGCCTGGCTCCGTCCGTGGGTTATTCCGGGCACAAATAACACATTGACTAGAAGCATTCTTGGTCCAATGAAACAGGTTGTTGATGTAGTAGGTTTTTCCAAGTAATCTACCTAGGGTGTCTCGGCCGAAGTGGGTCTGGTTATGGGCTCCCTTGACCACAGTCCAAGCCAACGCCTCAGGTATCCATATTCGGCCATCTGGCAGCACCCACCATCCGTTACGCAGTTCTAGTGCCTCCTGTCCAGCCCATTCTTCCTCTGATGAAGCATACGTTGGTGTCTCAGTTGGTAAATGGATTAGGAGTAACATCCCAGAATCAGAAGAATAAGGAAGTTGGCTCGCCTTCTTTGCTGTATCATCTGCTCGCTGATTGCCCCTGGCAATGGGGTCCATTCTGCTGGTATGAGCTTTACAGTGCATCACCGCCACTTTCTTTGGCTTCCATACTGCTTCAAGCAACCGACAGATTTCAGTAGCATGTGCAAGTCCCTTTCCTTCTGCAGTTAGGAATCCCCTTTCCTTATACAATGCCCCGTGTACCTGAAGGGTTAAGAAAGCATATTTGGAGTCAGTGTAAATGTTAACCACCTTTCCTTCTGCCCACTGAAGGGCTCTGGTTAGGGCAATCAATTCAGCCTTCTGAGCAGAGGTCGGGTGGTAAGGCCATTGCCTCTATACGTGGTCCTCTGACACAACAGCATATCCTGCTCGTCGAACCCCTGCTATCACCTGACTACTCCCGTCTATAAATAGTGTAATTCCCCCTTGCCACGGCTGGTCCTTAAGGTCAGGTCTGCTGGAATGGACAGTGCCCATCACTTCTTCACAATCGTGTAGCCTGGGTTCAGGAGCTGGTAAGAGAGTGGCATGGTTTAAGTTGGTGGTATCTTGAATCTGCACCTCTGGGTTCTCACACAATAGGGCCTGATACTTGACTAACTGGGAGTTAGTCATCCAACGGGGTCCATGGCTTTCTAATAGGCCCCGGATGGTATGTGGGGCGGTTACGAGTAGCATTTGGCCAAAGGTGAGCTTATGGGCTTCTCTGATCAGCAAACAAGCAGCAGCTATGCTCCGTAGACATCCCGGCCAACCTTTTGCTACATTGTCCATGCCTTTAGAAAGGTATGCTACTAGTCGTTGCCAAGTACCGACTGTTTGCGTTAGTACTCCAAGTGCCAGGCCTTTCTTCTCATCTACAAACAGGTGGAAAGGCTTCGTTACGTCTGGGAGTCCGAGTGCTGGGGGGGATACAAGGGCCTTCTTCAAATCTGCTAGAGCCTTCAATCGTGTTTTTCCCACTGGAAGGGTTGGGCCTCGGGTTCAGGTCCTTTCAGTTTGGCATACAGGTCTTGGGTCAAAACAGCAAAATTGAGGATCCATATTCGGCTGTAACCTGCTGCTCCCAACAATGCCCGCAGTTCCTTCTTGTTTGTTGGTATGGGTTGGTTACAAATAGCTTGAGTACGGGGCGTACCAAGCCTCCGGGTACCTTCCCGGAGGCGAAATCCCAAATACTCAACCTCAATTTCACACAGTTGAGCTTTTTTCCGACTAGCTCGGTATCCTTGCACTTCCAGAGTTTTCAGAAGATTAAAGGTGGCCACTGCACAATCAGTGTATGTTTCCCTGGCTATCAGCAGATCGTCCACATACTGGACAACAGGCCCATACTCAGTCCGATACGTTTTCAAATCATGGGCGAGTTGTTCCCCGAACAGAGTGGACGAATTCTTGAAACCTTGCGATAATCGGGTCCAGGTAAATTGTTGTTTAGTTCCGGTCTGTAGGTCCTCCCATGTGAATGCAAAGAACTGCTGATTCTCCTCAGCAAGAGGTATGGAGAAGAAAGCATCCTTTAAGTCAATGACACTGTACCACCTGGTTTGGGCCGGCACTTGGGCTAGAATGGAGTAAGGGTTAGGTACAAGAGCAACTATATCCAAACTTGGTTATTGACTTTCCTCAGGTCCTGAATAGGTCGGTACTCAGGGGTCCCTGGCTTCTTGACTGGCAGTAATGGGGTATTCCAGGCTGATCTGGTAGGTTTCAAGACTCCCTGTTGGAGGAGTTTCTGTAAATGCGATTGCATACTATGTCGAGCAGCATAAGGTATACTGTATTGGCCCTGGTTAACAATTTGAGCATTGGGTTTTAATTTGATCCAGATAGGGGTGGCATTTACAGCCAGTCCTCCGGGATTCAATTCTGCCCAGACCCCAGGTACTCCCGCCATAAGAATCCTCCTCTGCTGTGCAAATGCAGTATCTTCTGTGTATCGACTGGCAGCGGTGGTAACAACCAGAGGAGCATGTAACCGCCACTCCTCCTGGACAGGACAAATAAGGGATACTGGCTGCACTTCAAAAGTGGCCTCAACTTCCCCAGTGGGTTTAAATTTCAGAGTGGCCTGCAATTTACATAGCAAGTCCCGTCCAATAAGAGGAACGGGACACCCAGGTATACAGTGGTGGAAATAAGTATTTGATCCCTTGCTGATTTTGTAAGTTTGCCCACTGACAAAGACATGAGCAGCCCATAATTGAAGGGTAGGTTATTGGTAACAGTGAGAGATAGCACATCACAAATTAAATCCGGAAAATCACATTGTGGAAAGTATATGAATTTATTTGCATTCTGCAGAGGGAAATAAGTATTTGATCCCCCACCAACCAGTAAGAGATCTGGCCCCTACAGACCAGGTAGATGCTCCAAATCAACTCATTACCTGCATGAAAGACAGCTGTCGGCAATGGTCACCTGTATGAAAGACACCTGTCCACAGACTCAGTGAATCAGTCAGACTCTAACCTCTACAAAATGGCCAAGAGCAAGGAGCTGTCTAAGGATGTCAGGGACAAGATCATACACCTGCACAAGGCTGGAATGGGCTACAAAACCATCAGTAAGACGCTGGGCGAGAAGGAGACAACTGTTGGTGCCATAGTAAGAAATGGAAGAAGTACAAAATGACTATCAATCGACAAAGATCTGGGGCTCCACGCAAAATCTCACCTCGTGGGGTATCCTTGATCATGAGGAAGGTTAGAAATCAGCCTACAACTACAAGGGGGGAACTTGTCAATGATCTCAAGGCAGCTGGGACCACTGTCACCACGAAAACCATTGGTAACACATTACGACATAACGGATTGCAATCCTGCAGTGCCCGCAAGGTCCCCCTGCTCCGGAAGGCACATGTGACGGCCCGTCTGAAGTTTGCCAGTGAACACCTGGATGATGCGAGAGTGATTGGGAGAAGGTGCTGTGGTCAGATGAGACAAAAATTGAGCTCTTTGGCATGAACTCAACTCGCCGTGTTTGGAGGAAGAGAAATGCTGCCTATGACCCAAAGAACACCGTCCCCACTGTCAAGCATGGAGGTGGAAATGTTATGTTTTGGGGGTGTTTCTCTGCTAAGGGCACAGGACTACTTCACCGCATCAAGGGGAGAATGGATGGGGCCATGCACCGTACAATTCTGAGTGACAACCTCCTTCCCTCCGCCAGGGCCTTAAAAATGGGTCGGGCTGGGTCTTCCAGCACGACAATGACCCAAAACATACAGCTAAGGCAACAAAGGAGTGGCTCAGGAAGAAGCACATTAGGGTCATGGAGTGGCCTAGCCAGTCACCAGACCTTAATCCCATTGAAAACTTATGGAGGAGCTGAAGCTGCGAGTTGCCAAGCGACAGCCCAGAACTCTTAATGATTTAGAGATGATCTGCAAAGAGGAGTGGACCAAAATTCCTCCTGACATGGTGCAAACCTCATCATCAACTACAGAAGACGTCTGACCGCTGTGCTTGCCAACAAGGGTTTTGCCACCAAGTATTAGGTCTTGTTTGCCAGAGGGATTAAATACTTATTTCCCTCTGCAGAATGCAAATAAATTCATATACTTTCCACAATGTGATTTTCCGGATTTAATTTGTGATGTGCTATCTCTCACTGTTACCAATAACCTACCCTTCAATTATGGGCCTGCTCATGTCTTTGTCAGTGGGCAAAATTACAAAATCAGCAAGGGATCAAATACTTATTTCCACCACTGTATGTATGAACTGGTGAGAGACTGTTTTCCCTCCAATCTGGACTTGATGTTCCTTCAACAGAGGCGCAGTAAGGGATTTCCCCGAAGCCCCACTATCGGTATGGTTTCCTTGGTCTCAGGGGCTATTGCTTTAGTGATGACAGATCTTTGGGCCCCTGTGTCTAACAGGGCTCTCATTTGTTGCGTCCCCACTCAAATTTCCACCAGAGGGTCAGTGGGGACTCTCCCTCCCGGTGTCTTCATACTGTATGTGTCTGAAACAGCATCCACTGCCATCTGCCACTCCTGCAGCTCCGAGCGTCCCTGGCCTCGCCCTCTTTCTCCATATTCCGCTTTCCAATGGCCTTCTTACCTGCAGTATGCACACTGGTTCCTCCCTAGGGGAAACCTCCTGCCCCTGTACTGTCCCCTGCGTTCTTCCGGTGCGGCCGCTCCTCTGCTTTGTCCCCGGTGTTCTTCCAGTGCGGCAGCTAACAAGGTAGCATTCTCACGCATCTGTCTGCTTGCTTCTCTTCGGGCCTCACTTTTCTCCTCCTGCTCTCGATATCCAAAAACACGATTGGCCATCGCCTTCAATTGACTTATACTCATGCCCTCAAACCCCTCGGTCTTCTGCAACTTCTTTCTAATGTCTGGGGCTGCTTGGGTAACAAAAATCATTACTATCATCGGACGGTTAGCTGGGTCCTCAGGGTCTATGGGGCTATATTTTCGATATGCATCCATAAGCCGCTCCAGAAAATCACCTGGGCTTTCATGCTTCTTTGTATTATGTCATGAATCTTTCCCATATTGATAATTTTCCGCTTTCCCTTCTTCAAAGCTGCCAAATAGGCCTGCTGATATTGTAAGGACTCTCAGCCTGGGGGTTCAGTGATTCCATTCGGGCTGGGCAGTGGGCACCAGGACAGCGACACGATTGGCCAAATCTGGTTCATTCGGATGTGCCTGCCGAACTGCCTGTTCCATATTCTGTTGCAACTGTCGGCGTTCTTCAGTAGTTAATATATGGGAACTCAGTTGCCTCAAGTCAGACCAGGTTGGATTATGGCTAAATATTATGCCCTCCACTAATTCAATAAGCTGCTCAGGTTTCTGTTCATATGTAGGCCCATGATTTTTCCAATTCAGGAGGTCCGAACTCGAGAAAGGAACATGATTATAAACAACTGACTCAATCGGATGGTCAGGGTCCTCAGGATTTGGTAATTGTACCATGGCCTCTCTGATGGGATACAAATCGGCGGTCCGATGAAACTATAACTGGACTCGTGGCAGGGTAGCGGGTGGGTTCCTTGAGAACTCTCTGACTTTTCCTAGCGGGCTTTTGGTCTACTGGGAACTGATCAGGTGAAGGTGGGCTGTCTGAATCCACTTCCTGGGATTTAGACCCAGTGTCCCCTCCCCCCTTTCTTAATTCAGTAAGGTCCGGATAGATTGGGCTATAAGGGGGCAGCGCTGGATAGGCATGGGATCCTCCTCCTTCCGGTTTCTCCAAGACGGGGACTACCTTCTTTGAACTGGTGGGCCTAACATCACAGCAACCATCAGCACCTCCCCCAACTGCCGTAGGTAGGGACTGGGATCTGGATTTCAACTTGGGCCTCTGGCTTCTTCTCTGGGCACCACCATTAAGGCTGCCTTCTCCACCTCCTTTGGGCCCATATTGGCGGGTTCCGAACCACATCCGCCCACCCCTCTATGTACGGGATATCTCCGGACAGGGGGTTACCGTCAACTATAACAATGTTCTGAACAGCAGCAACTTTTTCATAGGCAAAGGTGCCCTCTGGCGGCCAGTCGACAGACCGACCTAACCCAGGCCACATAAACTGACAACGCTGTATCATCCCTGCCCTGGAACATTGTTTCTGGTCGAACACTTCGCTAAACTGCTCAGTCATTAGATCCAAAGGTGTAGACCCACCCCCGCCCATCCTATATGACGGTGCCAAAGGATAGTAGACAGACAGAAGGAGGGTAAAGGATAGCAGAGGGGTAAGGGGTCCCACTCCACCAGACACAGAAGGTTCAACATTCGCCCTGGCCAAGACGGGGTCACCCGGCTTGAAACCGCAGGGCCAATCACTCTGCTTTCACACTTACAGGAAACCCATCCTCCCGTTTCTGTCTGGAGCCTAGTGGGTTTCGGGACCTAGTCCCTACTCAGCACTGGCAAAGGGGTGTGATCGAGCCCCTCTTCGACCCTTTACCGGGTCGGTCAGCTGCCCCCGAGTATACTTGCCTGATTCTGCTGCAGGATTCAAAAGTCTCCGGAGACCCAAAACGTTGTCCTGCTAGATTGCGCACCCCTTGTGCAGGCTACCCAGCCCTGCGCAGCTCTCTCACATCGGCCAGACGCTGAACTCAGCGGTGCCCACTCTCTGGTCAGCTGGAGAGAACCGTCAGACTCGGCTCAGCCGTGCCACTATCAGGGAGGGGAGGAAATATCCTCGTCCTCGGCCCCGCCTCCTGGCTGGCTCGCCAAATGTAACGGACAGATCAGCAAGTAAATCAGGAGGCTGAGACGCTGACTTCCAAAGCAAGCCAACTTTTATTAGCTAGCTGACACAGTACTAAGTTCAGACTCAGGATACTGCGCCCGAGCATCACCTGACATTCTTATACATCATTAGTGATCATGCGCATAACACACCATACATCATGCAAGCACATGCGCAGTACAACATGCGCAATACAGTAGTAGTTCTGTAGTTCTCACAGAGAAAGAGTATGTCAGTTTCACAGAAAATGTTACTTTGCAAGAAAATGTAGAAAATGTTACTTATTGTATTGTTTCAGCACATCCACATAATACAGCCTCTGTGTATTGATCACGAGACTGCGCTGACAGAGCCAGCTGTCTCCCATACAAGCCTGAATTGATGACTACTACAAATTGTTATCTAGCTGGTTAACAAACAGGTTTTACTATTAACAAGTTCAAGCTGTGAAGTTTTAGTGTAGGCTCATTAGAGAAACTCTGATTCTTTGGTTCAGGCACAAAAGTATATGCAAAGTCCAAGTATAAAACGTCCTTCAAGTTCAACTAATGCAAAACCTCACCCCCTACACTTGCACTGTCCAGTTAGTACTGGAACAGTTTGTGAGAGGAGCCAGTACTTAACTGGTTAGCAGTGATATTCACACCACTAACCAGTTAAGTAAGCGGCTAATGTTAGGACAGCAACAAGGTTGTCCTAATGTAGCCACAGAGTTAACCAGGCACTGTTCTGAATATTAGCCAGTGCCTGGTTAACCTCCATGTAGCAAAAGAGTGGTTCCCCTTGTTCCGGTAGTACCATGAGGCTGCCACTAGAAATCACTGCAGACATTTTGAAGATGCAGCCATGCGGAACAGGAGTGAGTGGACATCACTCCAGCCTCCCCCCCTCCACCCCCGGGAATTGCTAGGTAGGCCAGGGGGGGCACTGGGAAGGGGGTAGAGAGGGCTCGGCTTGATTTTTTGGGGGGGTGGGAGAGAGAATCAGAAGCAGCAGTTTATGCTGTTCCAGGGGTGTGAGAGTGGTTTGGGACGGAAACTGAATGTAGGGTGGGAGGCACCTCTTATAATGCAGGTCCCAGCTGATATTATCCAGGGTCTGCATAAATGTTTTATGTGGATCCTGACTGAATATCAGCTGGGACCTGCATATGCTCCAGCAACTTATTCTGTATGAATTAGCCCTGGATATTCAATGCGATACACAGCCTGTTGAATAACACCCAAATTGTAATCAAACCAGCTGACAAAGGTGGGGGCATTGTTATTTTGGATCAAACAAAGTACATTGCTGAAATAGAGAGACAGATTCATGATAGAAATTACTATACTTCTCTATCTTCTGACCCTACAGCTAACCTAAAAAAGAATATTGAGTCTATTGTAGAATTTGCCTCAAAGGCAGGGTATTTACTCCAAAAGAAGCCCATTTTCTTAATGTTACAGATCCGACTATCCCAACAATCTATATACTGCCAAAAATTCACAAGTCACCACTAACCCCCCTGGGTAGGCCCATTGTGTCGTTCCATTTTAGAACCTTTGTCAGTGTTTGTTGATTGTTGATATCTTTTGAGACCTTATATTTCACATTACCTTCATACGTTCAAGATTCTACCCATATGATACATTTATTACAAAATTTTTAGCGATTTGAATGATACCTTGATGGTTACTTTGGATATTGATTCGTTGTATACGAATATTCCTCAGTTTGAAGCCATGCAGATTATTGAGGATACCATCAAAAATACAATTTACAGGCAGATACCGAACAGATTCATTCTTACGAAGTGGCGTACCAAGGTGGGGGCGGTCCGCCCCGGGTGTCGGGGGTGGGGGGGTGCTCCGTGTCTCCTGCTACCATCCTGCGTTTTTTTAAAAATCCATTCAGCGAGCGACACAGGCAGCGCCCTGTGTTGCCTGTGTGCTGTCAAAAAGAAAATCGCTTTGCCGGCATCGGGCCTTCTCTCGCTATGTCCCGCCCTCGAGGAAATAGGAAGTTACCTCAAAAGTGGCGGGACATAGCGAGAGAAGGCCCGATGCCGGCGAAGCGATTTTCTTTTTTGACAGCACACAGCAGGGCAGACACGAGGCGCTGCCTGCGTCGCTGCATGGATTTAAAAAAAAACACAGGGTGGTAGCAGGAGAAGAGGGCTCTGTGGCTCTCCACGGGAGGGGAGGGGGGGGCTCAGATCGGAGAAGGAGGTGGGGGAGCTCAGAGGGGAGAAGGGAATTGGGGAGGGGTGAGGGGAGCTCAGAGGGGTTCGCAGAAGGGAGAAGGGAACTGGGGAGGGGTGGGGGAGCTCAGAGGGGTTCGCAGAAGGGAGAAGGGAATTGGGGGGGAGGTGGGGGAACTCAGGGGTTCGCAGAAGGGAGAAGGGAACTGGGGAGGGGGGGGGAGCTCAGGGGTTCGCAGAAGGGAGAAGGGGAGGGGTGGGGGAGCAGAGGGGTTCACAGAGTGGAGAAGGGAACTGGGGGGGGGGGGAGCTCAGAGGGGTTCGCAGAAGGGGAAGGGAATTGGGGGGGGGTGGGGGGAACTCAGAGGGGTTCGCAGAAGGAGAAGGGAACTGGGGAGGGGTGGGGGAGCTCAGAGGGGTTCGCAGAGGGGACAAGGGAACTGGGGAGGGGTGGGGAGCTCAGAGGGGTTCTCAGGGGAGAAGGGAACTGGGGAGGGGGTGGGGGAGCTGAGAGGGGTGCTCACAGGGGAGAAGGGGATTGGAGAGGGGTGGGGGTGCTCAGAGGGGAGAAGGGGTCTGAAGCTGGAACTGGGGTCCGACAAGGGGGCAGGAGGGAGAATGGGTCCATGCCTGGGGCAGGTGGGAGAATGGGTCTGGGGCTGAAAAGAGGGGTTGCAAAGCATGTGGTGGATGAAGGGGGCTGGAACTGGGGGCTGAAAGGAGGGTATTTGGGATAAGGGGGCTAGTGCTAGAACTGTGGGCTGAAACGGGGCAGGGGCTGAAACTGTGGGCTTTAAAGGGGACAGGGAGAACTGGCTGGGGCTGAAGCTCAGGACTGGTGAGAGAAAAGGGCTGGGGTTGAAACTAGGGGCTGAAAAGGGGACAGGGAGAAGTGGCTGGGGGCTGAAGCTCAGGACTGATGGGAGAAAAGGGCTGGGGACTGGTGGGATAGTGGGGCTGAAAAGGGGGGCCGGTGGGAGATGTGGACTGGGGCTGGAACTAGGGGCAGGTAGAACTGGGGGTTGAAAAGGGGGGGGCAGAGAGAGAGGGGACAACAGACCCTGGAAGGAAGTGGGGAGCATGAGGGAGGGCAGACCCTGGATGGATGGGAGGGGAGGCAGATGGATGAAGGGCAAGAGAAAGGTCAGATGGTGGGTGGAAGGGGGAGAGAGAAGAAAGGGCAGGACTGGGGCAAATGGTGAATGGAAGGGAGAGAGAGGGCAGACAGTGGATGGAAGGGGCAGAGAGAGAGAGGGCAGACAGTGGATGGAAGGGACATTAGAGAGGGCAGACACTGGATGGCGGCAGAGAGAGAGCAAAGACAGATCCTGCTGGAAGGAAGACAGTGAAAAGAAGATGAGGAAAGCAGAAACCAGAGACAACAAACTGTAAAATATTTTTATTATTTTGCTTTAGGATATAGTATTGTAGCTGTGTTGTTTATAAAGAGAACATGTAAATAAGGTAATCTTTTATTGGACTAATTTAATACATTTTGACTTAACTTTCAGAGAACAGAACCCCCTTCCTCAGGTCAGGATAAGATACTGTAACAGCACTATACTGTACTGACCTGAGGAAGGAGATTTTGGCCTGGAAGCTAAATGTATTAGTCCAGTAAAATGGTATTATTTTATTTTCTGTATTGTTTTATTTCTATTTGTTAATTGTAAAGTGGTGATTGGTATTTGTTAGTTTTTTCAAATTTACATCTGCTGTCTTTATTTAGCACAGTACTAGGGGACATTTTCTGTTTTCTGTGGTGTGCATTGTATGCAGAGTCTGGCATCGGGGGTTCAGTTTAATTTTTGTCTAAATAGAAAGTTTATGATTACTATTCTATAGTGGATTAGGGTGTATCTGTGTTTGTGAAAAAGACATGGCTTTCGGTTGGCATTGACTGTGCAGGATCGACGATCTGTACTAATCTGTCTGTTTCATTTACAATAGGTGAATTGATGTTCTAGTGCTCACTGTAGTGTTTAAGATGCTTTCCTTTTCCTTGTGTGACTCATAGAAATGACTGCTTATGGTATGGTAGAATTGCTCATAGGTCCTGAGTGTTGTGTATTCTCGGTTGCCTAGTACGGATTTGGGGGGGGGGAGGGTGTTAAAAATGACCGGCCCGGGTGTCAACTACCCTAGGTACGCCACTGTTCTGTGTGCCAGTATAGCATAACCAACAAGCTTTCGAGTAACTATTATCAACAGATCAGAGGCATGGCCATGGGTTCTCCATGGCCCCTGATATAGCTATTTTGTACGTGGCACATTTTGAAAAAACCTTTTGGAAGATCATCCTTTCAAACACCAGATTGTTTTTATAAACGATATATTAATGATATATTCTTATTTGGAAAGGGGATAGGATCACTTAACCTTTTTTTTTTTGATTGGCTTATAACCAGGATCGTAATCTCCATTTCAAGATCCAGTATAATGAGATTAGTTTTTTAGATTTATTAATTAAAAAGAAGATTATTATTTTTACCACTACACTTTTTAGAAAACCCACAGATCATAACGCATTTTAGCAGTTATCACCACCTTACATTGAAGAAGAACCTACCCCTTGTCAATTTTTAAGATGAAAAGAATCTGCACAGATTATGATGACTTACCAACCAATCAAAGATGATGGCACAGAGATTTAAGAACAGGGGGTATCCTAATAAAATATTGAAACGGGTTTTCGTAGAGCAGCATCTGAAGATGGAGACCTTTACTCAATTCCAGGCCTGATAGACAAGCACAGATAGTGTGTACTCTGAAGTTTTCCATCTGGCTAAACAAATACAAAAACTCTAAAGACGCCATGGCACATCTTGGAAAAATATGATTGTTTTAAAGCACAAGCGGTTAGTGGTCGCCTATTCACGAGAGAAATTTTTGAAAGAGTTCCTGGTTCCTTCAAGCCTACCAGAACATATTCCACAAAATAGTACTCCTCCAGGACATAAAAATGTGGAAGATGTAGTGTTTGTGAGCATGCCATGGAGATTACTGAATTTTAAATCCAAGCACAGGAAAGATGTACAAATTAAGACAGTGTTCAGATTGTACTCCAAATGTAATTTATGTTATAATATGTACTACTTGTCCCTGAGCCTATATTGGAAAAACTAAGAGACCGGTCAAAACCTGAATTATTGAGCACCGCAGTTGCCTGAGAAGAGGAGTTGAATGTGCTCCTCTAGTCGCACATTGGAAGAAAATGGATTATTCACTATCAGAACTAAAGTTTTCCGTAATCAGAGTACTGAAAAGCAATTGGCGCGAAATATCACAGATAAAATGTTGTTACAAGAGGAACAGAAACTAATTTTTACTTTACAGAATACCAACATTTTTTGTGAATATTAGAAAAAGTATTTTTATGGATTGCTTTTTACAGTGTTTCCAGTACAATTATTATTTTTATTCGTATTTGAATTATTTATCATTTATATATGTTTTTATATATATTGTTGATTTACATATATATTTTTAATATATTTTTTTACATATTTGTATAATTTTTAAAATATTTTAATTATCAATTTTAATATAATTTTTGATTGTTTTTATTTATATTTGATTTTCCATCGTTGTAATTTTTATTTTTATATTTAATAATGTTATATTTATATGTCGATTTATCATTTATAATGTGTATATCTTTCATATCTATTTTTAAATATTTTAGAATGATTAGTATCACAAAAAAATAAGGGAATGGAATGAATTTAATATATATTCTTACCATTCTACCATTTTTTATATTAGTCATGTATTTTTTTATTTTTAATTAGCATATTGTATTTCTATTTTGTTTGTATTTTTATTATATTATTTATTTTCATTTTTTAATCTTATTATTTTTTAATTTTGTGTTTTTCATCATTTTTTTTAACATTTAATTGGTTACTTCACCTTTATGCTGCTTTATGTCGTTGATTTTTATTTATTTTATATAGGCATATTTTTATGGGGAAACATGAATTTTATATTTTTTATTATTTTTTAATTATAATATTTATTATATTTGTTTGAATTTATACACATATGATTTTGATATTTAAGAGGTCTGGGTCAAGCTCACAAAAGAAAAACGACATATGTTTCTTTGCATTTCCCTCCATTTTCCTAGCACCTTTTGTACGTGACGTCCTACACCTAGAGTGTCAACTACTTATGAACTGAGCATGCTCAATATATTTTTTGGCGGTTTTTTCTTATTTAAATAAGGATCTTTTAATCACGCCGTTTTCCTTCATTGAAGCATTTGCTACATTACGGTGCACTTCCCTGCTCTGACAGCAGTAAGTTTTTGATTCATTATACGACTTTCAAGAATCTTTTTAGGGGTCATTTCACCAGTTTTCTCACATATATATGATATATTTAGACCAAGTTTTTAATATAGTTTTTTTAGAACCTGGTCCGATATAGACGTCCTTTTGTTCTCTGGTAGTTGATAATAGTTCTCAAAAAAAGTTTTGCCCTAAAATTCAAGTATTTCCGGATTTAGCGCGAACCACTCAAAAGAAAAGGAAGGAATTCTTAACTTATAAATCTAGAATTTGAACTTGGTGGCTCCTTCAATTTAAAATTTCCTTGTCGATGTTGTATTTCTTTTCAATTGGTAAACTATCTTTTCTTTAGTCCTAAAAAGCTACTTGAATTTATTGAGTCAAAGAAAAAGCTGTACCGCCAATAGAGATAGTCCCATAGTTAAGGAGAGTGCTGTAAAATTGGCTGTGGATATTTTGCTTTCCCGTCTGCTAGAAATTTATGTAATTTTTCCATTTGTTTTAAATTTCTTAGTTCTTGATTCAATTTATTGTGGACAAAATGAAAACGTTCTTTTCTTCAGTTACATGTGGTATTTTGTAACACCGAATTATATTTCTGATATTTCCGTACATTTATGTTCTGTTATTAATATAAATGTGAAATGAATAAATAATGAATTAAAAAAAAGTTTTGCCTTTTCCTTCATTTCAGATCTACACCTTCATTTTAAATATATGATAGACAAAAATTTTCCTTACACCTTTACATCTTTTATTTTACAACCTCCGTATTGAATACAAATTATATACATCAGTGGTTAGTACCTTTGTAGTGATCCAATTTGACATTCACTCCATAGTAGATACAACATTTCATATATAAATAGATATGGTGGGTACTATACATACATTTTAGATACAGAAGACCTCTGTGTTTTTAATTAATATTTATTTTTTATTAATGTGCACTTTCTCTTAGAAAAGTTACTCTTTATAATAAGTGAGCTTTCTGCTTTATTTATAGGATGGCTTTTATACCTTATGTGAAAGGTTTTTTTTGTAAACAAATAGACTTTACACAATCAGCTATACTAGTAGATATATTGGATCATACTGTATTATTTATTAACATTGTTTTCTCTTTTTTTGTGTATATAATATCTGTTTGACAATTTGTTTTAAATATGGTTATTGATTTGGTCACACAACACTATATAGATCGTTTTGAAACACATAAATATATTATTTTCTTGTTTTCTTTTTCTGTTTAATTTAGATAGGTCCTCAAATATTTTATGGAGTTATTATTGTGCAATATATATTTGCTATAGTTTTTAGATCCATCCATGTTGTCTTATGCTTGTACACAACACCATTGTATCTTATACAAAAAAATATTTTATTTACACTATTTGTTTTTATCTTATAAATTGCTGTATGTCATTTTTTTGTGTGTCATACATATATACTTTTTAACAATGAGTTTCATAGTCATTTATGTTTGTCTGATACATACAATATGTATTTTATCAACAGATGTCCATATGCTTTTGTTATTTTTTTATATTATCAGTTGGGTACATTAATATTGATTTTATCTATTTATATATTAAAATATTTTTTTTATATTTTGATTATATATGTATTTAATCCTATACATGTTTATTTAAAGATATGTTTTCCTATCAATGGTATTTGACATATGTTTTTAAATTTTTGTTTCTATAAACTTTATGTTTTAGGACTCCTGAAGAAGGCACGTGTTAGCGCCGAAAACACAGCTGTGTTGAGTCGTTGTCACTTTGCCTTGCAATAAAGAATTGTTGTTTGTCGACGTCTCCTCCGTTTTTAGAAGAGCCTTCCTTTCCTACTTCTTGCTTTCTGCAACTTTTTACGTAGGAAACCAGTGTACCTCCACCCCTTTGGGGTGGTTTTCTCTGCTTGCTAACATTTCCATAGGAAATAATGGCAAAATGACATTTTTATAGAATTTTTCTATTAAATTTAATTCAAACTGAACCAAAATTTCCGTACCCCACATGCACATCTTTTCACACAATACTATCACTCTGGTTTACTAAGCAGCACTAGCGGCTGTCCATGCACTAGTGCTGATACGGCCCATGTGCTGTGTTGGCACTAGCACATGGACAGCCGCTAGCGCTGCTTCGTAAACAGACCCTTATGTTTTTAGTTTCCAAAAAATTCCCATTATTTAGAGGCATCTTCCAATTTACTTTAATAAATCATTTTAAATCTCTCAAAATTCACTGAAACTACCTTAGAAATTAGTAAAATTTCCCCTAACTATTCTCCATTGAGGATATTTTTTTTAAACCATTCTGAACTCTAAAATCACCCCAAACTTTACCCTCAGGATTACTCCACTTTAACCTTTTTTTTTTTTTTTTTTTTTTTTTACAAAAACCACACCCCAGTTTACCTTAAGATGTTCTCAGGAACCCCTAACTACAAACAGAGTTTAAATTCATTTAACCCCCTCAAGAGCCAGACCTAACGCTCAAAGATCACATATTTAAAAAACAAACAAACAAACAAACAACAAACCCTTAATTCCGGGGCCAACAGACCACTTACCTAAATCCCTATAGGCTCCACAGATGGTGACCACCTTCAAACCCTGGTCCCAATGGACTCCCGGCGGACCCAGAAACCATCCACAAAGAAACTGCAAATTCTGTGGAACTCTGGCCCAGGCAGGCTAAAAAATCGAGCCTCTGGCTTCAACTTGGGCCTAGTCACGTTCCTAGAGCACTATTCCGCATGCATGGAAAAATGTGCATGTCCCAGGAGTGCACCTAGGCGAAGCCAGCCATTTTCTTGGCCTGTCCAAGCCCCTGAAAGTTCATTCCTGGGTCGGACAGCATCGCAAAAAAGTTGTGTTTTCCTTACCTCTGTTTCATGGACCCCCAGGATGCCTCCGGAGGTCACCAACAGTTGGGCACTGGCCATCAATGACAGATAAAGCCACCAGGGATGGTGAAACAGGCCAGAATGGCTCGGAGACTCCCTGTACCTCCCAGAAACCGGCAGCAGAAGGACTCCCCCCACCAGGTACTAAACTTTATTCCTTAAGGGGGATTACATTATTGTTATACAAAATACTTACAGCAAGGTGGCTGGCTTATACATTCTCCTTAGATAAAAGTCAACCAGGAGGAGTTTTTCTGGGTTCTGGGTCTGGATCATGCTTTTGATCTACCACTTTGCTGTTTAAGTAGAAAAAGAAATGTATTTCCCATTTTTAAGTACAGATCCAGTCACTCCCAAGATTATTGGTTCTGGTATAACTTTCTTCAGGACTATTCCTTGAAGGCAGTTCAAGAATCTCTTACATCTAACTACTTCCACAGAAAATATGCACCATTCATCTGAAGATTAAGATTGTCTACCTTTCCCCCATAGGCGTAGAATGGGGGGGCGAGGGGGGCAATGCCCCCCCCAACGACGACGAGGCACCGCCGCGCCATTAGTTAAAAAAAAATTAAATAAAACATGCAGGCACGCGCTCCTCTCCATCCGCTTGGCTTCCCTGCCCTCTCTGTCTGCGTCCCGCCTTCCTCTGATGTCAGAGGAAGGCGGGACGCAGACAGAGAGGGCAGGGAAGCCAAGCGGACGGAGAGGAGAGTGTCCGTCTAACCCTCTCTCTTCCTCCCTCCCTTTCCCTCGGTGCAGGCAGCAGTCTTTTTCAGCGTTCCTGGCAGCGGTAGCGATGTACACGCTGCCTTCGGCTCTGCCCCAAAGCCTTCTCTTCAAGTTCCTGTTCCCGCATAGGTGGGAACAGGAACTTGAAGAGAAGGCTTCTGGGGCAGACCGAAGGCAGCGTGTACATCGTTACCGCTGCCAGGAACGCTGAAAAAGCTGAAGGACTGTTGCCTGCGCCGGAGGGAGGGAGGAAGAGAGGGGGTAAACGGAGTCACGATCTTGGACCTCGTGGGGGGGGGCAGTAGAAGGAAGATGGATGAAACTGGGAGGGGTGGGGAGCAGAGGGAAGATGGATGGTACGGGGAGGGGTGGGGAGCAGAGGGAAGGAGCAAGAGATGGATGGGACTGGGAGGGGTGGGGAGCAGTGGGATGGACCAGGAGATGGATGGGATTGGGAGAGGTCAGGCACAGCAAAGGGAAGAAGCAGAAGATGGATGGGATGGAGGGATGGTGAGCAGAGGGAAGGAACAGAAGATGGATGGGACTGGGAGGGGTGGGGAGCAGAGGGATGGACCAGGAGATGGATGGGATTGGGAGAGGTCAGGCACAGCAGAGGGAAGGAACAGAAGATGGACGGGACGGAGGGATGGTGAGCAGAGGGAAGGAACAGAAGATGGATGGACTGGGAGGGGTGGGGAGCAGAGGGAAGGAGCAAGAGATGGATGGGACTCGGAGGGTGGGGAGCAGAGGGAAGCCTACTGGAAAGAAGACACTGCATAAAACAGAAGACACTGGGACCAAAGCGAATAGAAAAACTAAATGATCAGACAACAAAGGTAGATAAAAGTATTTTATTCATAATTTATTAATTGAAATGTGTCAGCTTTTTGAAATGTGCATCTGTGATATTTTGCCTGTAAATTTCAATTCCTTCCTCCACATTAGCATATTCATTTGCATATGATATATGCAAATGATATGCTAATATGCTCCGCCCATTCTCCCCCCCCCCCCCCCAAATGAAACAGTCAAACTACGCCTATGCTTTCCCCTCATTGCACCTGTATGTAAATTGTTGATTAAATCTCTATGCAGCTATTCTGCCGGAGCTGGAGGTCTGCAGATCACTTCAGAGTAAATGGAATTAATTTCTCTTCTATGACAAATCACAATGCCTCCTCTTTTCTCTATGCTTATGTATTTCAGTTACTTCTGTAATCCTCCTGGGGATTAATAAATATTGATAGCTTTCCCTGAGAGTCACTGTGGGGGGGGGGGGGGGGGAGAGCAAAGGGATGTCCTGGGGTGGAAGGAAGCCTTTGAGTAGGTTGCAGAGAGATAGTGACAAGAAGGGAGGAGTAAGGAGTCTTTGGTTGCCTAAATTTCTCCCACCAAGGCCAGGAGGAGCTAAGGGGAATCCTGGAAAGCAAGTCTAACCTCTGGCTGGAAAAAAAGGGAGGATTGCAGCCCCTAATAGCGGCAACCAGGAGTGTGTGAGAGGTTCGGGTGGGAAGAGGAGAAACCCAGCCCAAAAGCGAGGATTAGGGCAGGGAAAGCCTATCTAAGGCCAGGGTGCAACCTGAGTTGGGGCACTGCTCGAAGATGAGTAGAACAAGAAGGTCTGTGGCTCAAGGGAATCGGATTGGTATCTGGAGAAGGAACACTGGGTTTATCACTGGCCTACAGGATAGGCATGGACAGGAGGGACTGTACATATGTAAATAGTCAACATCCTGTAAATATACCGAGGAGGGCAGTGCAGGAGTTCCCCCCCCCCCCCCAAAAGGAACAACTGAAATACTGATGATACATTGAAACACTCTGCTCAGTGTGTGGCGGCGTCCAAGAAAGCAAGTAGAATGTTAGGTATTATTAGGAAAGGAATGGAAAACAAAAATGAGGACATTATAATGCAACTTCACCTCGAATACCGTGTGCAATTCTGGTCACGCATCTCAATAAAGATATAGTGGAATTAGAAAAGGTACAGGAAAGGGCAATGAAAATGATAAAGGGGATGAGACGACTTCCCTTTGAGGAAAGGCTAAAGTGGCTAGGGCTCTTCAGCTTGGAGAAAAGACGGCTGAGGGGAGATATGATAGAGGTCTATAAAATAACGAGTGGAATGGAACGAATAGACATGAATCACTTGTTTATTCTTTCCAAAAATTCTAGTACTAGGGGGCACGCAATGAAGCTACAAAGTAGAAAATTTAAAACAAATCAGAGAAAATATTTCTTCACTGAACGTGTAATTAAAATCTGGAATTCATTGCCAGAGAATGTAGTAAAAGCAGTTAGCTTAACGTGGTTTAAAAAATGTTTGGATAGCTTCCTAAAAGAAAAGTCCATAAGCCATTATTAAGATGAACTTGGGGAAAATCCACTGCTTATTTCTGGGTTAAGCAGCATAAAATGTATTGTGCTGTTTGGGGATCTTGCCAGGTACTTGTTACCTGGGTTGGCCACTGTTGAAAACAGAATGCTGGGCTTGATGGACCTTCGGTATGTCCCAGTATGGCAACACTTATGTTGTTATGGTATGTTGTTAATGTGTGGAGCCTTTACAAGTTGTATGACTTAAACACTAAGTTGGAATGTTGCCTGCCTGTTGCAGAAGTTGAAATAAAACTTGAATCATTTGCGGTGACTCTTGGAGTGAAGTGTGATCCTTGAGAGAAGGGATGAGAGGAGCCTGCCAAAGAATCTGTGACAGTCTCCCAAAGCCCCAGATCGCAGTTTCAGAATGTTGACTCATACCTAAGCTCAATTGCCAGTGAACTGTGAACTGAAAGCTAGTCATGGTGGTGGTCCCTGAGACCCGAGTTACACTTCAATATATTATTTTAATAAAGTGCTGCTTGTAAGTTCAGTCCAAGATAGTGCATTTGTAAATGCAGCAGAAATACAGAGCTCCAAAATCTTCTCATAAACTGCTGTTTTCTTGCACATTTTTTATTCTTTGGCATTCACCTATGGTGATGGTAATGCAAAAGGACAAAGTGAGGGTGCATCCCCCAGAATCATCACCATCCAAGTTGTTACCTCACAGTCTTCTTCGGATACTTTCATTATTCATGCTACTTAGTGGTGATACGTCAAGTACAAACAGAATTACCAAGAATGGCATCAGAATGGCCCACCTATTTGGATCATGAGACTCTTCATCCCTCCTATGTCTCATTGAAATAGTGCTTTGGGCATGCTGGAGGTTATGATGAAGTACAATCTTGTGCATCATTTGCAAGAAGGTATACCACAGAGGAAGCTGGGCCATGGGATTAGTCTGCATAGCACTTTGGATGATGAGCCTTTGCTGGGCTTCTTTGAAGCGGGTAGAGAAAGTCAAAGGAAACAATCTATGTGTTATGTACTGTGCTGCTTATTGTTGCTTCTATTTAAACTGCTGCTCCAGTTCAGTGAATGCTTCTATTCTGCTTAGTGCTGCTGGAAATTACCCAGTGCTTGGAGCAGTTGCCAAACTCATTTCTCATGAATTTTGCTGCACTTTGCACTCTGTTCTGACAGGGTCTGCTGCTCGTTCCTATTTGAGATACCACTCCTGCGATGCACCTCCACTGGTGTGCTGATGAATGGGTATGATAAAGAGACATGCCCCTTTGTGCACCCCTTCTTACGACCATTATGGCAAGTACTTGGGTGATTTGCTGGGTTACTGGGCTTAGGTAGGTTGTGTTTTTGAGCTTTTGAGCAGGATTAGTGGTGCTCTGAGTTTGGAAGATTTTTTGGTGTTCTTTCTGGTGGGTGTTACTGGCAGTTGGTTTCTTGTGTGGTTGTGGTATAGGGAGTCCTTATCCCATTGAGGTAGTCTGGCAATGCTGTGGAGAATTTTGTCTATATAAGCAGCAGACCAGATTGGAAAGGCTCTCTAATCAGGTGCTCACCCCCATAATTGAGGATAGGGATTTTTGAGGGCAGATGTCACCTAATGCTACCGATTCATAGCCCCCCTCTAGATTGTATCTTCACCTATTTTATGTGATGTCTGCTAGAAATAAATCCCAGCGTTTCTAGATTTAATTCTTTATGAACAGATAGACATTTTTATGCCTATAGAAACATAACTGGGTCAAATTTGTTTACGTGTCATCTGCTTTGCACTGAGGATTCTGTTTGTCTATTGTTCTCAGAGAGGCTGTTGGCCATTTTTGTAATGTTCTACAGGTGATATGGATTGTATTGGAACATTGTGATAACTGTGCTGGGGTATTAATGGAAGTAAGGGGTGGTGTAATTTTTTGTTGTTTATAGGTCACTGGGGGGTAGCTATGTCATTTTTTAATGTTCTAATAGAGTTAATTTTAGATGGAGATATAAGTTGTGGCCATCTTGTGGTGAAGGGTGTCTATATATATATATATATATATATATATATATATATATATATATATATATAGTGATAAGTATGAGGCTGTCCTACCCTGGTTAGGCCCTAGAGGGCGCTGTTCCCCTAAAATGTCCAGGGAGACGGGCTGGGTGAGTCACTAAAGGGAGCCAGTAAGGGGATGTATAGCAGGAGGTCGCTAGGACCGAGGAGAGTCCTGAAGGAGGAAACAGGTGCAGCAGGTTATGGGCTGGGTCCTGTTTAGCCATTAACCACTTATTAACCCACCTGAGTGGGAGGGAGAGCGGAGAGCTAGCAGCTGAAGCAGAGAGCTGGGAGCTGATGCAGAAAGATCCCCATGGAAAGTACTGGTGGAGCCCTATGGACTGGTGGTGAACTGTGTGTATAAAGAAAGGAAACTGGCTGGGGTAAGAAGGCCCTTGAGCTTTAAGTATAAGAACTGTGTGTCCAAGTACAGAGAGAGGCAGGCTGCAAAGCCTGGGGTTGGAAGTCCCCAAAGTATTGCTGTACTGAGAGAAGCAGGCTGCAAAGCCTGGGGATAGAAGTCCCCAAAGTATTGTGGAGCTAAAGGAAGTGTGCCCTAGGGGCTGAAATAAAGTTTTGTATGAATAATATTCTGTTGGTGAGACCTGACTGTGTTTGCCTTTTGAGAAGCAGGTCACCCCGAGCCGAAAGGGGTATGAGACTAATTTGCATATAATCTGCATACTAAAATCCAGCTCACCCTGAGTGAAAGAGGGACCTGGGATCTAAAGGTTGGAGGAGGTGGGGATGTCACAAATGGCACTTTCCCAGATGGGACCTGACTGTTGAACAACCACCGAGCTTCTCATTTCCCCCCCCAAACCCACCTCCCCGCTCCCCCCGTTTTCTATTTCTGTTGATGGCTCTCTCATTCTCCCTGTCTCCTCAGCTTGAAACCTTGGGGTCATCTTTGACTCTTCTCTCTCCTTCTCTGCTCATATCCAGCAGACTGCCAAGACCTGTCGTTTCTTTGTTTACAACATCCATAAAATCCGCCCCTTTCTTTCCGAGCACTCTACCAAAACCCTCGTCCACACCCTTGTCACCTCTCGTTTAGACTACTGCAATCTGCTTCTTGCTGGCCTCCCACTTAGTCACCTCTCCCCTCTCCAGTCAGTTCAAAACTCTGCTGCCCGTCTCATCTTCCACCAGGGTCGCTTTACTCATACTACCCCTCTCCTTAAGACCCCTCACTGGCTCCCTATCCGTTTTCGCATCCTGTTCAAACTTCTTCTACTAACCTATAAATGTACTCACTCTGCTGCTCCCCAGTATCTCTCCACACTCGTCCTTCCCTACACCCCTTCCCGTGCACTCCGCTCCATGGATAAATCCTTCTTATCTGTTCCCTTCTCCACTACTGCCAACTCCAGACTTCGCGCCTTCTGTCTCGCTGCACCCTACACCTGGAATAAACTTCCTGAGCCCCTACGTCTTGCCCCATCCTTGGCCACCTTTAAATCTAGAC